>NW_020291517.1:0-29876 GCF_003184765.1 Aspergillus aculeatinus CBS 121060
AAAGAAACCAAAAAAGATAGTGGCACACAATGTAGATGCTTTGTATCTAGAGGTTCAGACGGATTTATAGCAGTGGAAGGGCCGCTTATCTGACAGCAAAAGAAGATTTCAATCTCCGAGAGCTGACATACTGACACTCGGCTCACACCGGGGACCAGATCGCTTGACGTCTTATGTAGGAAAGTACTCCGTGCGTAAAAGATAAGTTACAGGCTAATTGTAGGAGAAAGTGGCCCAATAAGGGAAGCCTGATGCCTTGAAAACTTCTTGGATTGGTGATCGGAGGAACTATCTACGGAACACCTCCTTCAGTCGTTGATAGTGTTGCAACCACCCATGGCCCCGACCCCTCTCCCTCGATACGGTAGCTCATATTTAGGATAAATCTTCACCTGGTTAAGCAATCTCCATCATCTGATATTCGATCCCAATTGAACTCCCCGCATAGAACATAAGAAATGCAATGGGCCAAGCTGCAAGATCGGACTCAACTAGTAATTTATCTATCACTCTCACCATCCTGGGTCTTTCACCACCATGAACTGACCCGAGTGGTATAGCCCTTGCGATTTCGAGAAGGTAATTTCATAACTCAATCCCCAAAATGTAGCATACCTCGTGACCTTACATCTCACCTTCGTTTTGGTCTTATGTAGTGCTCCGCGCTGAGTGGCGGAGGGGATGGAAAGACCTGCTATGCCGCTGCGTATAGTACCGACAAGCCAAGACGCGTTATTTGCCCTGGCCGGGGTTAAGTTTGCGGAGTTCCCGGCATTGAGCCAGGAGAGTGTTCGACATACTTGGGCATTTAGCATCTAATAAGTCAGACTATACACTCGAGGTAAGGTACAGTGGATGGCAAGTGGACCGGAATGGGCGGGGGATTGAAGGACAGCTCTACGCAGTGTCAGTGTCCAACCGCTCTTTGATGACATGACACGTTGATTAGGATTTCGAGCCTTTCTTTAGGCTTTTGAACTCAATACTTTCTTCCATATGGTGATTCAATGGTGACTACATCAAAGGTCAAACGAGATAAACGAAATCTCCACAATCTATCTTGATCAAGATCACTATCGCAAGTCGAAAATAGTGGTATCGGTAGTTCAGTTTTTTTTTCTTCTTTTATACAGGCCAGAAGAGTCTTTCTACACACCAGTACACAATTCCTCATGTAGGAGTAGAGCTATATGCTAATTGAGGATCCGCAAAGCCTTGGGGACCACTTCCCCCAAGTGCCCAAAGTGGAAAGACAACAACGATTCATTAACCCACACGATTGAAAAACCATGCACAATCTATCAAAGAATCTATCATCCCCCCGTAAGTTCCTTACCGGAGAGAGAAAAATCTAAACCATCGACACCTCCTTCTGCACGACCCCGCCGCCCTCCTCGCGACTCATCGTGGTATACCGACTAAAATCGCGCTTCTCCTCCCGCTCCATCAACCCCCCACGACCACCACCACCTTTCCCATCCTGCCGCAATTTATATGCAGCCCGCCGGAAATACACGCGCTTGGCCCACTTCCACGCCTCCGCACCCACAAAAAACAGCCCGGCCTCGACAAACACGACCCCCCACTCCCACGAGATCCCGATGTGCTTGAAGACCACGTCGTTGATGACGGGGATGTACAGGATCGGGAAGGTGGTCACGAACCCGATCATGATGCCCGTGAAGAGGAAGCGGTTGCGGCGGAGGGAGGCGAGCCAGCCCCGCAGTCGGGACACGAACGTTTTGGTATTGGATTGGGATTGGTTTTCGGATGCGGTGGCCGGCAGGCTGAAGAAACTCCGGCGGAGGTCGACCATCTCCCACGCCAGGAACAGGGCGAACCAGGTCATGCACACGAAGGTGGTGGCGCGCGCGCGGTAGACCGTGTCGCAGGCCGAGGTGTAGTCGCTGTTGCACCCCGTCGCGAGGTTGCCGTCGCCCCAGGCGAAGAGCACCAGCGAGAAGGCCGAGAGAGAGAGGGCTGCCATCCACACGCCGTAGACGAGGGTGTCGATGATCACTTCCCAGGTGAAGATGCCTTGTTTCTGGTGAGGGGGGGTTAGTTTAGGGCTGTTCTGCTGAAGGGGAGGGGGAGGGGTTAGGGCTAACATACATTTTGAGGCGGGCGATCCATGATGTCCGGAGCCGCCACTTCCATCCCCAGTCCCATGTCCGGCAGGCCAGATGTGACCATGATGATCCAGAGGATCTCTACGGGCGCGATCGGGAAGACGGACTGGCCGTTCTCGTCCTTGAAGGCCAGCCCGATGAGCAGGGTCAGGGCGAGGCCGACGTTCTCCGCCAACAGGTGGAGGACGAACTTCTGGATGTTGTCGAAGATGCGGCGGCCTTCTTCGATGCCGTTGATGATCGAGGCGAAGTTGTCGTCCGTCAAGACCAGTTCCGATGCGTCCTTGGCGACGTCGGAGCCGGACTGGCCCATGGCGATGCCCACGTCCGCCCGCTTGAGCGAAGGGGAGTCGTTGACCCCGTCGCCGGTCATGGCGGCGTACCGGCCGCGTCGGTGCAGGGCGTCGATCATGCGCACCTTGGTGGTGGGCGCGCAGCGAGCAATGACTAGCGGTAGGGTCGGCAGCTCGTCGATCTGCTCGTCACTCAGCCGGTCGAACTGGCTGGCCGTCATGACCATCGCGTCGGCCACGTCCTGCGCCACGCTGGCCATGTCCCGCGGGATAATCCCAACTTGCGCCGCGATGGCCCGCGCCGTGCCGGGGTGGTCGCCCGTCACCATATGCACCGTGATCCCCGCGCGTCGACACTCCTCGATCGCCCCCGCCGTCTCC
Source organism: Aspergillus aculeatinus CBS 121060 (assembly GCF_003184765.1). Lineage (NCBI taxonomy): Eukaryota > Fungi > Ascomycota > Eurotiomycetes > Eurotiales > Aspergillaceae > Aspergillus > Aspergillus aculeatinus. Next base: position 2,804 of record NW_020291517.1, read on the forward strand.
GGCCGCGGCGGATCATACAGCCCGATCAGCCCGCAGAAGGTGAGGTCTTTCTCCACCTCCTCTCGCGCGGGCGTCTCGTCGCGGGGCTCAATCGGCCGACAGGCCAGCGCGAGCACACGCAGACCTTCTTTCGCGAGATCCTCCATCTTCTGGAGGATCTCCTGCCTCTTCTCCTCGTCCAGCGGAGTGGCGTCTGCGCCTGCGGTCCAGACGGCCTGCGTACACGCCTCCAGCACCCGCTCGACTGCACCCTTGGTGAACACCATCTGGGCCGAGGTCTCAGCATTCTCGAAGATCACCGACATCTTCTTGACGGTCGAGTCGAAGGGATACTCGGCCTTCTGCGTCCAGAGCGGGTTCCGGCCGCCCGTCCACCGCTCCCTGCCCCACTGGAAGCGCATGGCGAAGACCTGGATGGCGATATCCGTGGGCTCGCCGCGGGCCTGCCACTCGTGCGACTCATCCGAGTAATGCACGTGGGCCAGGTTGGCCATGGCCGCGACATCGAGGTACTGCTGCAACAGGGCGCCCGACCCGTGAGCATTCAACAAGCCCTCCCTGCGCGCTTCCCAGGGCTGACCACTGTCTGGGTTCGCTCCCTTTTCCTTCTCCCCTCCTGCCTCGACCTCGGGCCCAGAAACCAACCTCACCCCGTCCCCATTGCCCGGATCGAGGACATCACCCCCCTCACCCACAACCACCAACCCCCCAACACCCGCTACCCAAGCCCTCTTCACGACCATCTTCCCCTGCGTCAACGTCCCCGTCTTATCCGAACAGACATCCTGCACCGCCCCCAACATCTCCAGACTCTCCAACCGCCGCACCACCACATTCCGACTGACCATCGACCGCGTCCCCGCCGCCATCGTGATCGTCAACACCACCACCAGACACGCCGGAATCATCGCCAGCCCCGTGGCGACCGCATAGATAATGACCTCGCGATCATTCCGCATGCCGTTCGCCCCCATGACGACCAGCGCAAACACCACCGCGATACCGAAGAGCACCAGCGCCAGCGCCGACAGCTTCCGCTGCAGGGGCGTCCCGGTGTTCAGCCCGAGAAAATTGAGCACGTAGGCGCTGGTCGAGAGGCAGAGATTGGCGAGGGGGTTGAGGACCTTCTCGCGCTTCTTGGGGGAGTCGTCCTCCGGGTTGGTGCGCGGGGTGCGGCGCTTGTAGCGGGCGGAGTGGTTGGAGGCGTGCAGGGCGGCGGCGATGAGGCCGATCTCGGTGGCCATGCCGGTGCTGGTGATGATGCCGCGGCCGCGGCCGCGCGTGATGGTCGTCGAGCTGTAGGCGATGTTGAGGCGGTCGCCGGGCCCGGTGTCCGCCGCATAGGTGTCGTGCGGGGTTTTGGCGATGGGGAGGGATTCGCCCGTCAGCAGGGCTTCGTCGGTCTCGAGGTTCATGGTTTCGATGAGACTGTTGTGCGGTCAGATTGATTTCTGAAAGAGTTAGGGTTTTGGGGAAGGGACGCACCGAACATCGGCCGGCACGGTATCGCCGACCTTCAACTCCACGACATCGCCCACGACCAGCTCCTTGGCCGGCACCGTCTTGGTCTTGCCGTCGCGGGTGACGGTGCCGGTCGGCGAGCTCAGCGACCGCAGCGACCCCATCGTCTTCTCCGCCGCGAAGTCCTGGTACACGCCCACCACGATGTTCAGCCCGATCACCGCCGCGATCACCCCGCCTTCGATCCAGGATTGGATCCCGAAGCTGACGGCCATGGCGATGATGAGGACCTTGACGGGGGTTAGCTTGCTGTCTTTGTAGGGAAGGTGTAGCTCCAAGGGGGGGGGGGGGTTCACGCACCAGCATCATCGCATTCGCCACCTGCCGAATCACAATCGTCAACAACGAGACCCCCTCGTCATCCTCCAGCTCATTCGGCCCATCCTGCTGCAACCGCGCGGCCGCCTCCGCACTGGAAAGCCCCTGGTCCGGGTTCACGTGCAGTTCCTGGAGGATGGTCTCCCAGGGTAACGAGTGCGCCGGTTGCGACAGACGCGTGCCGGGGGTGTTGTTGTTGCTGCTGCTGCTGCTGTTGTTATTAGATTTGGATTTCATCTTCCAATCGAGAACTCAGTCAGGTGGTTCGGGTCAAAGGTCGAAGATTGATAATCAAAAGATAAGAGAAAGCAAGGGATCTAATCTATCTGGACGATGTCATAGATGATGGCAGTGCTCTCTAAACCACGTAACCTATCAATAGTCTAGATGTCGTTGCTGAATAAAAAGATCTAGCTAGATCTGGCATCCGATCGATTTGGAATATGTCCTGGAACCGAGGAACGAAGGGAGCACAGCCTTATATAACACTATCATCTCCGATTACCTCCATCCACCACTTCTCGGCATATCTCGCTTCGCCGATAATCCCGTTACTGAGACAGTGGGTGACTTGGGGGCGATTGGGAGGCAATTGGGGAAACTGTCATGCCCAGCTCCCGCCAAGAACCCCTACAGTCCAGTGAGAGGATTCGCCGCAGCAACCATGACGCAGACAATTGTGCTTGCATCCATGGTTCCAAGTCTGGGGAAGAAATGGGAAGAAATGACTGCATGGGTTGGATCTGGGGATGTGATTAGCTGAGCCAGGGTGTGTACCCGCCGGTTCAACTTGCCAAGCCGGTTCCGCAGCGCGGAGAAAGAGCAGAGAAGCCCAGCCCAGCCCAGCCCTTGGCGGGAAGATGCATCGCATCGTACAGTCAAGTACAGTTTTGCCTTTAGTCTGTCCTCGTGTTGGGTTCCCGTTTCCCCCCTTCGGTCCCTTCCTGCGTGATGCCGTCCGGCGGGGAGAGGGAGAGGTGCGAGTTGAAACAGCAAAGCAATACTGTACTGTACTCAGATAACAAATAGGGGGCACACACTTTAAAGTGTTCCCACCCCCGGTCGGTTGGTCCGAATTTTTGTGTGATTTTATTTTTTTTGTTGTCTTGCTTTTCTGCTCTCTGCCATCGACTACATACTATACTGCATTAGCCCTTTCGAACTTATCTTATGCTTGCTACCTGCCACGGCTGGATACCCTGCGCGTCTGTCTGACTATTCTTACATCCGACTTCTATGTAGGATTACGTTCTCTACATCAAACCTCGCGCGCATCGCAGCTTCACGTGGTCCCCATCGATTCCCTGATCATATTGTGATTCGCATATCACACACACACACACACACACACACACACACACACATCAAACTAAACTAACAACATTGCCGATGACGGAGCACGACCCTCCCCCCCCAAGTGGCGAAATCGTCGGCGTGATCATCGGAGCCGTGGCTTTGTTCATCGTCATTAGCTTTCTGCCCATGTGAGTTTCTCTCTCTGTTGTCTTGCTTTCCCCGCCGCCGCTGTTTGTGTCGGTTGGGTGGGTGGAGGAGCGCTCATTCGTGAGAGATTCGTCATTCTGGTCTCCGCCCACCCACATCCCCCCCTCTCCCTCCCTCCAGCCCTACCTTACCCCAAAAAAGAGCCTCTCAAGGAAAGCCGCCAAGATCTTATCTCGTTTGCCGGCGTACTACATATCATGGCGCCAAGATCTTGGTTTTCTTTTGAGTTGGCATGAGGGATGAGGGAAGGGGAGGGGAGGGGAGGGTCACCGAGCAGCAGTGACCTCACCAGATCCGACATACCCCCCAACACGACCAAACACTCTTCACCAGTCTCAACAGCATCAACAGCACCATCACTAACAATCTGGCAACAACGCAAGAGCTCTAACATGGCACCGTCGCCGACGTCGCGCCGCCACCGCCGCCGCGGCCGGCGGCACATCCTCCACCGCGACCGCCGCCGACCCCCTCCGGCGGGACAGCGCCCTCCAGGCGCTGACTGGCAGTCCCTCAATGCAACAGCTCCCGATCAGCGTGGAGCGCTGGCTCGAAGAACAAACCCATTCGGGCACCAACGAGACCTGGCATTATGCCCAGGAATCCTGGTACGTTGTTTCCCTTCTGTCTTATTGGGGTTTCCGCATCCGGCGGGGGTCCAGAAACTTCAAAGTTTGGTTGTTCTGGGCTGTTTTTCTTGGCTGGCTTGGCTGGATCCCGAGTCGCTTTTCCCTGTCTGATTTCGTATGCTTTTCGCTTTTGGGTTGCTGCTTATGTCATCGGGTGTCTTTCCCCACCCCGCGTATTCGGAGGATTGATTCAGTGAGAGAGGCAAGCCAAGAGTCCCTTCTTGGCGGAGATTCTTGGCGGGATTCCTTGGCGAGGATTTCCCTCCCTCCCTCCCTCTCTTATCTTTCTCGTTCTTGGGTCGTTATGCTGCAGGACACCCCAATCGCATCGCACATCTCCGTGGATTATCGCAATTTGCCACCCCGTTCTCGGTATTGCGCAAAAGTTATGCTATTATGCTAATGTTATGCCCGACTCTCGGGCGAGGTCTAGTGCCATCTGTCTTGAGCGTCTGAAAGTAGACGAAAACGAGAAGTTTCCCACCACCACCACCACCACCACCAACAACCTCCCGCCAACACAACCGAAACCCGCATGGATTCCCCAGCGAGGCTACCACAGCGGCAGCGGAGTGATGGCACCGACCAACGCAGTAGACTCCGATCTCGAACGGGGATTAGGATTGGAATCCGGATTGGGCGACTGGCGCCGCGGGTCGGTGCCGCTATCGCTTTCCTCGTCTTCTTGCTCCACGGAGCTAGAGGCGGAGCAGCAGCAGCAGCAGCAGCAGCAGCAGCATGCACCGACCGAAAAACAGCCACCGCAACCGCATCCACAACAGGATGAGGTGGTCGTGCTGAATCGCTGTAACCATGTCTTTCATGCCGCGTGCTTGGTTCTGTGGGTCGAGCAGCATCGGTATCGGTGTCCGATCTGTCAGGCGTCGTTGAAGCATAGTTCCAGTTGAATCATGATGACTGGCTTTGCTGTGCGTGTGGTGGTATGATGCGCTTGCTTGCCGATTATCCGACCTTTTTTTTTTCTGTGCTATTTTGGTGCCGCCGAGTCTGTCGCCAAGAATGCGTGCAGGTGTTCTAGTTATCGGTTGGTATCACGGTTAGGGTGGGTAAGGGTGTCTCCTGGCGTCTTGGGGTGTGGTTGGCTGGCGCGTTGTCTGGAATATGGTGGTTTTGATCTTGGTCTTGGACTTGGGGGTTGGCGTTTGAGTTTGCGTTAGCGATTCCTGCTATGAAGTAACGTGTGTTGTACTACCCCCCTCCTGTGTAAGGTTCAGTGTAATTGCTGGGCGTACAGCCTCGCCTCTCTTCAGCGTGCCCCGCACGCATCATCCTTGGTAATGAACCCCAACCCAGCAACGGGATCTCTGGTTTCGATTAGTAAAAGTAAACAAGCGAAATATGCATCATGACCCCGATCATGCATCATCGCCAAGCAAGAACACAGCAAACCCCCAGAAAATACTAGCTTCTAGAATCATTCCCTGAAGCCACCGCATGTCGCATGCCTGCGTCAAGCCCCGTGTCTATTTCTTGATCGACCGAAACATGGAAGCCCAGCGACCGGGCTGGACCTTGTTTAGGGGGCCATCAATGCGAGTGACTTCCTTCATACAATCGTAGTACTCAACCAATCCGCATCGGTAGGCCCAGCCCCGGCCCCAGATCCTCCGCATCCAGCACCTCCTCCGCAGGAGTATCGACATCGGCGGAAGAAGCAGAAATTGAAACGAACGGGTCACATCCCTGGATCACAATCTCGTCGAACCGCCGACTCACGCGACTGTAGTTCAGCCCGTACCGGCCCAGCTCCTGCAGCCGGATCGATACCCAATCCTGGTAGATGCGGTCCGGGGTCGCGATCCCCGCGATGAACAGCGGCCAGATGATCCGGACCATCAGGTGGGGTCGACTGCGGTGGAGTTTGAGAGAGAGAGATAATACCTGGTTGACCGCGTTTTCCAGCGGAGGTAGCTGTGCGGTGTGTTGTTGGGTGGTGGTGGTCGACGTCGGCGGGACGGTGTCCTTGAAGCAGAGATGGAAGTACACGATCGTGCCGTAGAAGGTGATGGTCGCCCAGAAGATGGTTTCCAGGACGCGTCGGCTGGCAAAGTCGCAGGTTGGGGCGGTTAGGGCGGTGGTGAGGATGCTGTCGTTTTGCTTGTTGGGGGTTAGCACGTCTGAGGTGATAGGGAAGGGAAGTCTACGAAATGGCATACATACCTCCAGGACCAAGGTGAGTTCGTCGACGAGACGACGATACGACACCTCCGAAGTCTGCTGGCCTTGGCGCCAGAGTTCGGTGATCTTGAACTGCAAGACATGACTTCGGTGGTAGAGGACCAACGCGGGCTGGTTCTCGATGTCGTCCAGCTGCGCCGCCGTCGGGTACGAGTCGCCCCAGAAGCGGCGGGGCGATTGGCGGCCGATGCGGTAGAGCTCCGCCAGACTCAGGCCTCTTTGTTCGGCTTCGTCCTGGATGAAGAACCGGAAGAGGTCGGCGTCGAGTCGGGCGGCCGCAGGCCCGCAGAAGAGGGCCCCGGGAGTGAAGAAGTACAACGTCCACAGTAGGAAGAGAGGTACCGCTGTGTGACGGAGTTTGCTGGTCGCCAGCCCAGGCAAACTATTCGTCGGCAACATGGTTGTCCTCTCGGTGCTATCTACAGCGGCGTTCGTCGATTTCCCCCAGGGCAAGGCGCCGGCACCTGCCCTTCCCCCCTCTGCACCAAGCGCCGATGCGGATGAAGCAGGCTTCAATAGCGGAACGACATGGTTGAAGAGCAAACTCTCGATTCCCCGGATGTGCACATTGATGGCCGCGGTGCCGCTGCCGAAGCGGTTCTCGTAGTCGATCATCAGCCACAAAGTGATAAAGATGGCCTCCAGCTGCTCCGACGACTTTTCGACCTCCGGCCGCAATGCCTCCCGCAGACCGGCCAGCGCCCGTCCGTAATGCATGCGACCCCCTAGATCTGCCACCGTCTCGACCGCGTCCCGTGGCTGTTCACTGTCGTAGAGCTGGGCGCGACGGATCTCGCTCGCCGTACTCGCCAACAACATACTCATTACCATGGGCTCCCGGACCGCGATCTTGTGGTAGGCGTACGACATGGCGGACCACGGCCAGTGTTTGCCAAGAAGCACGACCAGCGCGGAGTCTTGGAGGTAGGCGATGCACGAGCGGTCGAAGCCGGTCAGCACAAGCGAGTTGGCCGCTTGCACGGTCCTGCTTTTGCCTCCGGGAGACGATAGGGTGAGAATCCTTGGGGATTGAGGGGGCGGCGTCGTCGTCGTCGTTGTTGTCGTAGGGGGGCTCTTTCGTGCCGTCGTACCATGGGCCGGGCTACCCGCATTACCCTCCGTCTTCTGTACTACTTCCTTGGTCGTGGATGCGGAAACATTTCTCCTGGCAGAAGGCCGGGGGATAGGGCCGCCCTTCCACTCGCACAGGATGCGGGCGGCGGTGCAACGCCGGCATTGCGGTTCAGGCTGGCCGGGGACGGCCAATTTCTCCTCGTCGCACTTGACCTTGCGGATTCGACACGTGCGACAGCCTGCGTAGCGTCAGTCGATCGGTGAATCATTCCAAGATTACTGCTGACACGGTATCCGAGTGGATCCTCACCGGTCCTGGAGCGAGTCTTCTTGCCGAGCTTATGCATCCCGATAGTGCTGCTGGAGTTCGGCAGCGCTCCACTGGGTCATTTGCTCGCGGAGGGGTTGTGTCGAGTGGGGGTCTATCAGGGTCATGTATATTCTGTAAATGTGATGGCTGACAGGCAGTAAGCGATGCTACCACGCAGATAAGCCAATGCTAAGCGATAGGGAGACTGCAAGGTGAGGGGAAGAGTGCCGATGATCTCGCCGTCGCGATATTGTCCAGAAGGGAGCCACTCCGGAGAAACAGCCGGGCCGCGCAAAGTGCCGAGGCAGACAACGCGATTGGCTGGGTCGGCAGGGGTCAGGTGACTGTCCGCGGCACTGAGCCAATTAGATCGGCAATCGGAGCCCACTCCGCTTCGGCAATGCAGCCGATCGATAAGCGGGTGGAATGGAATGCCTGATAAGCCGGGCATGAACTGCGGCGAGCATCTCCGCATCTCCGCATCACCAGAGGGGGAGATTCTGACGGTCTGGGTCGCACAGATATAAAATAGCGCCCATCATGTCTAATACTCACGAGAAGGCAGGATTCCACTGTCAAATCACCCAAGATGACTGTTCAAACCGCCCAAGAACGCTTCATCGCCAGCGTCCAGGAAGCCCTGCGCAACTATGACACCCAACTACAGAAGATCAACCAGAAGGTAGCCTTCCTAATCACCTATGATACAAAAAGTCCCACAGGGATTCATCACAAACATGAGCCCCCATCAACCACTCGAGCTAACCGAGTCACCAGATCTGGTCCAACCCCGAACTAGCGTACGAGGAACATCAAGCCCACGACGCCATCTGCGCCCTCTTCGACACCCTCACCACCACCACAGACTTGACCTTCACCATCCAGCGCTCCGCCTACGACATCCCCACCGCCCTCGAGGTCACCTACACACACGGCGACCCGTCGCGCGGACGCGTCGTCGCCTTCAACGCCGAATACGACGCCCTGCCCGGCATCGGCCACGCGTGCGGCCACAACCTGATCGCGACGAGCTCCATCGCCGCCTTCCTCGCCACCTGCCACGCCATGCGGTCTGAAGCCCCCACCACCGCCGCTGCCGCCAACTTCACGGTGAAACTGCTCGGCACGCCGGCCGAGGAATCCGGGGGCGGCAAGATCCAGCTCCTGGAGCGGGGCGCGTACACGGGGGTGCACGCGTGCCTGATGGTGCACCCGGTGCCGATGGCGCCGCAGAACCCGCGGCTGCTGACGCTGGCCACCGTGCTGCCGGGCGGGTACCTGGCCAACGACAAGCTGCGGGTGACGTTCACGGGGCGGCCGGCGCACGCGGCGGCGGCGCCGTGGGAGGGGGTCAACGCGCTGGACGCGGTGGTCGCGGCGTACGTGAATGTCGCGCTGCTGCGGCAGCAGATCCTGCCCACGCAGCGCGTGCACGGGGTGATTGTCGACGGCGGGGAGCGGCCGAATGTCATCCCGCGCAGCGCGGCCGTGGATTACTACATCCGGTCGCCGACGGTGAGGTCGTTGAAGGGGCTGTCGGAGCGGGTGGTCAAGTGCTTTGAGGCGGCGGCGCTGGCCACGGGGTGCGAGGTCGCGTTTGAGTGGTACGTGCTTTTGCTTTGGGGAGTGAGTTGAATTGAGGGGTATGCTGATGCTGATGTTCGAGTTGGTAGGGGTCCGTCGTATGCGGATCTCAAGACCAATAACCCGATCTGCGAGAGCTACGTCGCCGTCATGCGGGCGATGGGCCATCTCACCTTGTTCGATAATACGGGGCAGAAGAGTGCGATTACCGGGGCGTCGACGGACCAAGGTACGTATTTCATCCCCGGTTGGTCTTCGTTGCGTGGGAGTGTGCTAATCGGACCAGGCAACGTGTCGTACGCCGTGCCCGGCTTCCATGGCATCTTCACCATCCCCACCGACGGGGTCAACCACACGCCCGGGTTCACCCAGGGCGCGGGCTCGCTCGAGGCGTATCAGCGGGGGATGGCGTGCGCGGCGGGGATGGCGGTGGTGGCGTGTCAGGTGCTGGTGGACGATGAGTTTGCGGCGCGGGTGCAGAAGGATTTCGAGACGGAGAGGGAGTAGTTTAATGTCCGGTGGAGATAATGCCTTGCAGTTTGGGGGGGTACATGATGGATTCACGCTGTGTCTAGCACCAATGCTGTCTCTAACACTACAAGATCAACCTGCTTACAGCAGATGAACCAAGCCAAGTATCCGAACACATCATCCAATCCAGACCAACCCAACCACCACAATGCAGAGGATACGTCATAAATGCCATTTCTCAAAATTCAAACACTAACAAACCCAAATCACAAACTGGTCGCGACCTGCGCAGACACCTCCCTCACCTTCTCCTCCAAGACAGCCGCCTGCTGGGCCTCCTCCTTCTTGCCGGCCACCTCAGCCTCCAACCCCTCCCTCTCAAAGCTCTTCATAGGATAATACCCCCAGCGATCCATCATCTCGCGATCCTCATCCCACCCATTGCAATCGGTAGTCAACATCTTCTCGCCCGTAAACACAGCATTGGCGCCGGCCTGGAAACAGGCGACCTGCTGCTCCTCGGACAACGAGATGCGGCCGGCGGCCAGCCGCACGATGGTGGCGGGCAGCACGACTCTGGCGGTGGCGACGGTGCGCAGCAGGCGATCGAAGGGGATCATCTTGCGATCGCCCAGGGGGGTGCCCGGGATGGGCACGAGGGCATTGACCGGGAAGCTCTCGGGGTGCTTGGGCAGATTGGCCACGGTGAAGATCAGGCCGACGCGGTCCTCGTCCTTCTCGCCCAGCCCCAGGATGCCGCCGCTGCAGACGTTGATGCCGGCGTCGCGCACGTTGGCCAGCGTGCGCAGCCGCTCGTCGTACGAGCGGGTCGTGATGATGGACGGGTAGAACTCGCGCGAGGTGTCGAGGTTGTGGTTGTAGGCGGTCAGGCCCGCGTCCTTGAGCTCCTTGGCCTGCGCCTCGTCGATCATCCCCAGCGTCACGCACACCTCCATCCCCATCTCGCGCACGCCGCTGACCATCGACTTGATGTTCTTCAGCGAGGTCTTGCGGCCCCGCATGTCGCGCCACGCCGCCCCCATGCAGAACCGCGTCGACCCGTTGGCTTTGGCCGTCCGCGCCGCCGCCAGCACCTCGTCCACCGCCGACATCTTCGTCGCTTTCAGCCCCGTGTTGTGCCGCGTCGACTGCGCGCAGTAGCTGCAGTCTTCGCTGCACCCGCCGGTTTTGATGTTCATGAGCGTGCACATTTGGATGGCCGAGGGGTCGTGGAATTTGCGGTGGACGAGGGACTATTTCTGGCGGCGTTAGTGGGTAGGTAGTCTAGGGGGTGAATGTGTTCATGGACTGCAGTGTGGTGTGGTGGTACGCACCGCAGCATAGGTCAGCTGGTTCAACGGGGTGTCGTAGATCTGCTGGATCTCCTCCTTGGTCCAGTTGGTGCGCGGCGTCGTGGCATCCGTCGCCTCTCGCAGCACCGCCGGCACTCGACTCGCCAGCGCCGCCGCACTGGGCGAGGTCGACTGCACTGTGCCGTAGGCGCGGCGGAAGGCAGTCCGCGGCAGGGCTTGTCGTAGCGAGATCATTCTCAATGTGTTTGTATTTTTGTCTATGAAAGAAAGGTCGAAACTGGGAGGAAGAGAAAAGAAAAGGGTGGTGTGGGAGGAGGTGCAGAAAGAAAGAGGGGGGGGATGGGGATGGACAAACTAGACCGGGGTTCGGAGTTGCGTGGTGACTAGGGCAGGGTACAGTAAGTTACTCGAGTCTACCTAGTATCTACGATAATGACTTGGCTAGTTGTCGAGCAAGTCAGCAAACCCCCCCGAACACGGACAGCCCAGTCACTCAGTGCAGTGCTGGACAAGCTTCACACAACCTCGGGCTGGAGAGGGGCAGGAGGGGCAGGAGCAGGCTGTGGGCTATGTTACGGGCTACTAATCTACAGGCTACAGCCAACAACCTCACCGGTCGTGTTGACCCCAACCGCTGAGGGTTCAACCCCCCCCTCCCCCCTCCCCCCTCCTCCCTCCTCCATGCAGTGTAAGCAATTGACTTCAACGGGACTTGCAGATCCAACTCACCACCACCACCACCACCACCACCAGGCCAGACTCCTCCGACTCCCAGACATCCATGCTCCACTCGTCTGGACTTCTCGGACCAAAGGAGACCCGCGGATTGAGACAATCCCGATTGTCATTTCGATTAGTCTATTTGGTTGGTCAGGTACCCGCCACACTATGGGGAAAGTGATGTCAACCCGGTTGAATCAACACAAAATAAACACCGCATTTGCCTGTTCGTTGATTGGTGGATATGCGAGAAGGCCGCCCGGTGAGGACGGATTACTCAGACGCTGAGTCATCCGCCACAGCCATGCAGCAACATAACTTAACTTATTCAAAGTGGACAACAGAATACGATCAAATGAAAATACTTATTTGCTTTTCTGTTACCAATTGAATAGACTCATGGAAGACAAAGATGAATGTACAGTAGAATCCTATGACTCGAAACGATAGCCGGCTATATACACCACTTTTGCCTTGTATGTATGTACACTCCCCCAAGTCTCGGCAGAATCCTCCCCCGGAGGACTCTCCTCCCCCACCTACAAGGCGACCAGGCGGCCACCTACAGCAATCCTCCCCGCAATACTTCCTCAATTGCCCGAAGCGACTCCGGCTTGGACGTCACGCTCGACATCAAATACAGCACATTCCCGAGCACCCGCGAATGCACCGCGAACTGCTCCGACCCCGCGGCTAAGCGCTGCTGCAGCCCCTGCGCCGCCCGGGAGGTGTAGCCGCCCCCGTGCTGATCCTTGAGGGCGATGCTGAGCACCGTGCCCAGTGCAAACACCCCCTCAACCGAGGCCGCCCGCGACAGATCCCGCACGAGCTCGTGGGACCAGACGCTCCAGACCGAAGGACCCGTCGTAGGAGCCCCCGCAGCAGCAGCAGCAGCAGCAGCAGCAGCAGCAGCAGCAGCAGCAGCAGCAGCAGCAGCGCCGCTGCTAGCCACCGTCCAATCGCGCTGGTACCCCTGCCAGGCCCCCTCGCGCTCCATCCCCATCATCGTCTGCAGCGAGTCCACCGCTACCTGGCAGCCCACCGCGTGCGCCGTGTAACTATGGCCGTGCAGCAGTGCATCAGTCTTGTCGTCGCTCAAAAACGCCCGGAAGATCGGCTCGCTGGCCAGCGTGGTGCACAGCGGCACGAGGCCGCCGGTGAGCAGCTTGGCGTTGACGGAGATGTCGGGGTGCACCTGCAGGAAAGAGGCGGCCGATCGCCGCCCTAATCGGTACAGCCCGGTGAAGACCTCATCGAAGATGATAGGCAGGCCCGACCAGTCGTTCGCTCCGGCGGGCGGGGAGCTCTGCCCAGGGGCAAACAGCTCCGGGTGTTGGCGCACCACGTCCGCCAGACACCGCTGGAACAGGGGGTCACTATGGCCCGAAGTCAGCCACAGGCCCTCAAAAAGAAAAACAAACACAAGAAAATAAAACTCACCAGAATAACATTCCGCCCGCACCCAAAATGATCGGCTCCATCATCAGCGCGCCAAACTTGATCCCCTCCTGCTGCACTAACCATTGGATGGTCCGGTGAATATACTCGCGATACCGCTGGCCCGCCTCCGAGTCCACTCTCTGCTCCAGGTCAAACACCTCCGACAGAGATCCAAACTGCAGCTCATCTCCCAGCGCCGTCTCTGGCATGCTGATCTTCCACACCCCATCCTTCATCGCCACCAGGGGGAAATCAAACCAATGGCCGCGGCCCCGATACCACTCCACCTTCTTGTTGTACGTCGAGGGCTCCGAGCAATCCATCACCCCGATCGTATCCCCATGATAGCTGCCCTTCAGCCCCAGGATGCGGATGGGTTCCGCACTCGCATCCCACCCGTACCGGGCGCACGCCGCCCGCAGGCCCATCTTGACCGCCACCTCCATCCCCGTACTGCCATTATCCGTGTAGAACACCCGCTTGAGCCGGGGATTCTCCTGGCTCTGGAGCACCGTCTCCGCCAGCGCCAGCGCCGGCTCGTGGATATTCCCCGGGAGCATGACATGCCCATACCGGCCGGCTGCATACGCCGCCGACAGGGCGAGGTCGGGGTTGCCATGGCCCAACCCCTGCGTCCACCACGAGGCGGACCCATCGAACGTCGAGCGTAGTGCGCTACCCCCATCGCCCGCATTTCCCGTCTTCTCTTGTCGGTAACTCTGGAAATAATCCCCATACGCCGAATCAATGACCGAAATATCCTTGGCCTTGACACCCTGATGCTGCGTAAACGGATACCAGATCGTCTCCTCGGCCTTGCGCGCCATCTCCTCCAACCGCTCCCAGCGCTCCGTGTGCTTCCGCTCCAGCGCCTCGACCACCGCGCCCAACCGGCCCTCTCTGACAGTCCGCTCATAGTACCGTCCCATCGCCTCCGCGTCTTGACTCACAGCCTCCCCGTCCCGCGGATCCGGCCGCGCCGGCGGCGCCGGCACCGCGACGAGCGGGATGGCCTTCTTGGCGAAGTACTGCTGTAGGTAGTTGTGGTTCTGGTAGTAGTCGTCCCGGAACAGCAGCACGGAGTGCACGTCGTACCCGCGCAGGAGGAGGGATTCGTAGGCGGAGATGGAGGCCGAAATGCCCCCGAGTCGGGAGTCGGCGATCAGGATGATGGGCAGCCGGAGCGGGCGGTAGAGGTCCGCCTGCGAGGTGCCGTTGGGGCCCGGGGAGTGCACCCCGCCGGCGGTCTCGACGAGGGCGTGCTTGGTGGCGGTTTGCGACGACCACGTGCTGAGGGTGTGGTGGATGGCGGCGAGGAGTTCGGGGTCGCTGGGCACGGCGCCCGTCTTGTGGGCGGCGAGGTGCGGGCTGACCGGGTCGGCGAATTGGTAGAGGCATTGCGTCTGCGTGTGCGGGGCGTAGCGTTGGATGTGGCTGCGTTTGAATCCGTGAGCAGTGTGCTTGAGTGTGTGGAATGGGAGCACCGTACCGATCATCAGCTTCATTCAGTGGCCCGGTAGAGACGGGCTTGAGGAAGCCCACCGGTCCGTGATGCTGTAAGGCATTGCACAGCAGCGTCGAGACGATGGTCTTGCCGACGTCGGTGTTGGCGCCGTAGACCTGGTGGGCGCGCAGAGAGCGCCAGAGCGCGGCGGCGGGCATTTTGGGGGGGTAAAGTGTGTGCGATTCAATTGCGAGCTCAATGGAGATTTCTCTATGCCTTCATCACAATCCTCAGCTCGGCTGCAAGTTCACAGCACTTGTAAGTTGTAGCTGCTGTCTTGAGAAGGGCCGAGGTCGAGAATCCGTCTCTTCCGGTGGGCGGAAACGGAAGTGGGGAAGAAAAGCGGGCGAAGAGACAATCAGGAACGATAAGAAATGGAACAATGACGAAAAAAGAAGCTCCGAACCGAGGATGAAAACTAAAAAGCCGGCAAGGCAGTTTGGAAAGGCTCGGTGGAGCAGTGGAGCCGGCTCTCAACAGTGAACAGTCAACAGTCAACAGTCAACAGTTTCCATTTGCAAGATGGATTTGCTGGGGGGGGGGGGGGTTCTGGTCGTGTTCTAATTCAATCGCTCTGGGCAAGGTTGAATCTGACAATTAGGCAGAACGACGAACGATGACTCTTACCTTATTCTCAGGCCCCCTGCCCTGCCCTGCCCTGCCCCATCACGAGTTCTATTG
Source organism: Aspergillus aculeatinus CBS 121060 (assembly GCF_003184765.1). Lineage (NCBI taxonomy): Eukaryota > Fungi > Ascomycota > Eurotiomycetes > Eurotiales > Aspergillaceae > Aspergillus > Aspergillus aculeatinus. The sequence goes on from NW_020291517.1 coordinate 18,071, forward strand.
TAGGCGGCCTACTAGCCTCTACGCCGGCGAACGGTAACCCTAGTTAGTGCACCTGGATAATCACGGAGTAACTAACAGTAAAATTGATTGCTTGACTCCACCCATCTCCCACCCCTCCCAGCATCTCCGAGATTGAGCTGATTATTGCTTGGCCTCGACCTAATTTCCTAATTTCTGAACTACCGATCCAAAACAGACAAATGAGATTACACATGAGTGGACTAAAGATAATCGAGACTCATATAGCCCCCCCCCCCATCCCCAGATTGTAACTTAGCATGTACATGTACATCGTAGCCTACAGTACTGTACAGTACAGACCTCCCGTAAACCCTCATCCATCATGCCCCCCTCAACTTCACCATCTTCATCATCATTACCCTCCCCCTCCCCCTCACACCCCCCCAAATCCACAGCTATACCCCAACCCTCCCTCCGCCAAACCCTCCGCCAAACGCTGCACCAACGCGCCCGCAACAACACCCTCCGCAAACTGACCCTCCCCGCCCCAAATGCCACCGACTTCTCCTCGAACGACTTCCTCTCCCTCTCCACCAACCCCCTCTACCGCCGCCGCTACCTGCACCACCTCACCACCCTCCCGCCCTCCCACCCGCTCGCCAGCGGCGGCTCGCGCCTCCTCGATGGCAACTCCGCCTACACGGAAGCCCTGGAGTCCCAACTCGCGCGCTTCCACAACAGCGACTCCGCCCTCCTCTTCAACAGCGGCTTCGACGCCAACTGGGGGGTGCTGTCCACGCTCCCGCAGCCCAACGACCTGATCCTGTATGACGAAGCCATCCACGCCAGCGCCCACGAGGGCATGCGGCGGTCCCGCGCCTCCCAGGCCCTGGCGTTCCGGCACAGCAGCCCCCAGAGTCTGCAAGCGGTGCTCAGCGCGCAGATCCAGCTCGACCCGACGCTGCAAGACGGCTCCCGGAATGTGTTTGTCGTCGTCGAGTCCGTGTACAGTATGGATGGGGATGTGGCCCCGCTGGCGGAGTTTGTGGCCGTCGTGGATGCGTTGCTGCCGCGCGGGAATGGGTATTGGGTCGTGGATGAGGCGCATGCGACGGGTGTGTGTGGGCCGAAAGGCGCGGGGGTCGTGCAGGGGTTGGGGTTGGAGGGGCGCATGTACGTCCGGGTCCATACGTTTGGGAAGGCTTTGGGGTGTCATGGTGGTATGTTTCCCTTTTTATCAGGATCATATGGGGGGAGCGGGAGTTTCGGGGGAGAAGATGAACGCTGGCTAACATTAACATCATGTGTAGCGGTCGTGCTTTGCGATCCTGATACGAGGGAATACCTCATCAATTATGCGCGGAGTCTGATCTATACGACCGCGCTTGGGTTTCCGTTCCTCGCGGCGATCCGCACCGCGTATGAGATGCTGGAGGGCGGGGAGACGGTCGGGGTGAGTAGTCCCCCGCATCTGCGTGGAACAAGGAGGCCCGCGGATATAGGATGGGAGGCTGACTCGATATAGTTGCAAGAAACGCTGCACCAGCGGATCCGGTATCTCCGGGAGCGATTGGCCGCCATCCAGCCGGTGGACGCGACGCTGTTCACCCTCGACCATCACCCGGGGTCCCCGATCTTCTCGCTGCGCTGCGCCCTGCCCCGCCGGCTGGCGGCCGCGTGTCAGGCCCGCGGCTACGTCGTGCGCGCCATCTTGCCGCCCACCGTCCCGGCGGGCCAGGAGCGCGTGCGCGTGTGTCTTCATGCGGGGAATACGGAAGATGAGATCGATGGGTTGGTCGAGACGATTGTGGAGTGGTTGGAGGAGGCGCAGGGCGAGGAACAGATGCAGGTTGCTAAGGTTGCGCGGTTGTGAGGGTTGCGGTGGAAATGGGTCTGTTGCTGTAAGTATGCATGTATTAGACACGTATATATGGGTGGATTTCTGCATTCGGTAGACACACCGTTTGAAAACAGAGGGTGAAGATTCGAAGAAAGTATAGTAAATTTGGTAATAAACAACGTATTGTATTGGGGTAGGTACGTGAGTCTCTGTATGCATCCAGGTAGATACGATCGAACTCACTCGAAATTACGATTGGGCGCCTCGGGATTATAACCCATATCCAGACGGAACTCGAGATCCCCGGGGCTCACCACCCCGACGCCATTCTTGAGATCGATGGTGATCCCCTCCTGGGCCATGACGGAGGAGCCGATCACGAGAGACAAGGTGTCCGACGTGCCGGGGACACAAAAGGCCCGGACGACGATGCGCGCCCAGCGCCGGTCCTCGTTGGGCCGGCCCAGATGCTCGGGGATGAACATGTGGAAGACCGCGTACTCGGTCACTTCAAGCTGGACGTCCTCCTGGTCCCAGCTGTGCAGCTTGAAGGGCGACTCGCAGGGACAGATTTTGGCCCCGGGGATTTCGCGCGCATGATCGGGCCTCATGATGCTGAACGGGGAGCCGGTGTCCAGGACCACCGAGCAGAGTCGCTTCGTCGTCCCCAGCCCCACCCGCGCCTTCACGTTGCTCCAGCCGGTCAGATGCCGCGAGCAGCCCGCCCACAAGGCGTCCTCCCAGCAGAAGTTCGGCGAGGTCACCAGCTTCGCAGCTGAGAGGGCACAGACGGCCTCCGATTCGTAGTCGGTTGAGGAGTAGGGGATCCGGAGGGCCGGGTCGTGGTCCTTCCAATCTTCGGCGGTGTGATGCGGTGGGTGCTCCTCGTGGGTGGTACTGCTGTGGGCGTGGCTGGCTTGTGCCTTTGGAGATTCATGGTGGTGCTTCTTGGACGAGTGGGCAGAGGTCTTTGAGGTATCCTTATGATCCTTCTTCTCCTTGCCCGAATGGTGCTTGGGTCGAACCAGCTTGCCATTGGAAACATCAATATACGCACCATCGAAGGGGAACATGTTGATAATGGTGTGTGTTCCGAGCTCAAAGCTTTTAGTGATGCGTGGTTGTCCCGAGGCGATCCGTGATGGAGATCTTGGTCTTTTTGCCTTCACGAGTCACAGGTCTGTAGGCGAGTTATATAGCTATCGATGACCTTGAGGAGGTTCAACACTACGTCCCCATCGCTGAAGAACGTTGCTTGATCTTTGTATAATCGCATAATGAAGGCTCGAGGGACCCCTGTGGTGGAGGAGCATTGTGAAGAAGACTACATACTCGAAACAAGCAGTTGAATGAGCAAAAACACAAAGCTTCAGGTTGTGGACAAAGAAATGGGTGCTTAGAACAAACCAACGGAGAAGGAGGGTTCAGTGTCCTTGGCATTGTCAAGGTTGCACTACGCCCCTCTTTTTATCGAACTGTCTATCGCTATGGAATACAGCCATACTGACTAAGCCGACTCTGCTGGGATTGTAAGTTGTTACTATTAGAGTTCTGCCTCAATATTGCTGTTACGAAAGAGAGACTATGATAAACACATAGTATGCTATCTGTGAATTATCTGCTTCTGGCCCACCATAGCGCCGCAGCAATGCTAGCAAGTATCTTGGGACTCTACTGTCTCACAAAAACACAAGGAGAAACTCATAGAAAAATTGCTGTATCAAAAGAAAGGATATGCCAAGTATAATGTAAAGAAAAAAAATGCCATTGTAGTAATCCCCAAAGTAATCGGAAGAGTCACAATCTAGGAGTCGCTGTCTAGAATCGCAGTCTAGAAGTCGCAATCTAAGCCTTATCTAACCGATGCAAAATTCGCTTCATGAAGAACCCATCACGCCACCGAAAAAGCGGTTGAATATCTTTGCCGCGACAGCTTCACTCTTGGGAGCTTCCTTCTGGGGAATGAGCCTCAATGTGTCCTCGGCAATCAGCCCAAACAGGCAATAGGAATGCCACCTCGTGGTTCTGGGCGGGCTACCGGGCCGTCCTCCTGGATAGTCATTCCAGATGATCGGGCTGTCATCCAGCAGCTTCTGACACCGGTGACATCGCATTACTGGGGGGCTTCCAGTCCGCGGAGCGCAAGGCGCGGTCGCAGGGGTTACGGCAGGCCCCTTGGAACGGGTGGGTAGACTGGAGAAAACCGGACGTGTAGGGTGACTGTTCGAGCGAGTGCGCGCCGGGGAAGGGATACCGCTGGTGGAGCCCTTGCGTCCAGGCGTCACGATGTTGGCGTGCACGATGGGCCGGGCTGTCGCGGTGGTGGCATGCGGAGGCGGCGCGAGTTTCCTTCGGGGAAGCTGCAGCTCTCCTCGGATGTAGCTCGGCACTCGGTTGTCTGTGATCTTGTCAGCTAGCCTCTGGCTATTGCCTTTGCCTTTGCCTTTGTCGGTATACATTGCGTCTGCAGCTTCTTGCAGGAGGTCAAGATTATCAGAGTTGATCCATTGAGTATCCATGGCTGCGGGTTAGTGAAAGTAGACTGACGGTAGTCAAAGGCTCACAGATCAGGTTGCGTTAAGGATAGAAGAGATCCAAGCCCATGCTCAACATGGAGCAAGTGCAAAATGGGCGAAGGGTTGTTTATATAGCATTGGATGGAGGGAGTTTGTTGTAGGGGAGAGACAAAGAGGCGATGATATCAGAGGATCAGATAAGCCTCAGGGATTCTTTCTTCTTCCCCTCACCTCATCCACCTCCTCCACCTTCTCCTCTCTCTTTCATCTCTTCCTCCCTCACAATTTCATTGTTCTCTACTACAGTACTGGTTACTCCTTTGTTCCGAGAACTTTCCATTATGACGGTAGACGCCCCCTATGATATCCTCGTTGTGGGAGCGGGGATCTTCGGTGTCAGTACGGCCTACCATCTATCGCTCCAATCGCCGCAGCCACGCATCCTCCTCCTCGATCGCAGTCCAGCCCCTCCGCCCCCTGCAGCCTCTACTGATATCAATAAGATTATTCGCGCAGACTACTCCAACCCGCTCTACATGACTCTCGGATTCGAGGCCCTCGACGCCTGGAAATCCCTCCCCAGCTTCCAAGCCGCCGGGGTCCACCATCCGTCTGGATGGATCTGCATGGACGAGAAAGGCAGCGACACCGCCGTCCGCGTTCGTCAAAATTTCCACCGCGCCGGTCGCGATGACTGCGTCGTCGACATGACGGAGGCGGAAGTCCGCGAAGCGTGGGGCGGACTGCTCCAACAGACCGACTGCTCGCCGTTCGGGTCCTACTACTTCAACCCCTCCGCGGGCTGGGCCGATGCAGGCAAGGCGCTGCAGATCCTGACGCAGGAGGCCGTCCAGCGGGGCGTCCGGTTTGAAATCGGCGAGGCGCGTCGCATCACACGGGACGACACCGGCGCGCTCGGCGTGAAAACCGCCGACGGGACGGTCTACACGGCCAGCCAGATCGTTCTGGCGACCAGCGCGTGGACGAGTCAGCTCATGTCGTCCATCGAGGATGAGCTCGATCTCCCCGACGCGGACCGGGTCGAGCGACAGATCACCGCGGCAGGGGTGTGCGTGTCGCATTTCCGTCTGTCGCCCGCAGAGCACGAGCGCTACGCACGGCTGCCGGTCTTCGTCTATGGGGGACAGGGTAAGGCTAATCCTTTGTTCTTACTCAAATACCTGCAAAGCTGACGATTGTCCAGGAGAGGTGATTCCACCCACGGCAGACGGGATCCTCAAGTTTACGACGGCCTCCTCTTTCACCAACACCATCCGCACCGCATCAGGACACGAGATATCTGTGCCGGTCTCTGATCAGTTGACAGTCCCAGAGAAGATGCAGGAGGCGCACCTGAAGGAAATCCGGCCCCGACTGCCCGAATTTCTCGACCGCGGACGTCGCCAGCCCGAGTGGTATCGCCTCTGCTGGGACGCCATCTCCCCCAGCCAGCATCCGCTGATCACTCGGCATCCCGACTCTCGGCTGGCCAACCTTTATCTCGCCGTGGGAGGCTCATTCCACAGCTACAAGTTTCTCCCCACGATTGGGCGGTATGTGGTTAACGTGCTGCAAGGGGTGAGCAACGGGCCCGAGAAAGACGAGGCGTGGGCGTGGAAGGCAATCCAGCCGAGCGAAAAAGGCGTGCATGAGAAATTGATTCCTACCACGGAGTATCGAGACTTGGTGTGAGGAGGTGGCGTTGGACACAGCACAGCCGAGTGCACGGATGGGGTCATACGAGGACGCGTGGCTGCCAGTGCGGGGGATACAATTAGCTTGATCCATCCGTGCAATAACTCACCGACTGTTAAGATTAAGGATCGATTCCTTGACGTTCTATTCAGCCTAATAAGCTTGTCAGGCGAAGGTTGTAGCCGACCGAGGAATTGTAGCATTCTTCGGTGGGTCGAAATCAACACTCACTCACCGAAATGTCTTTTCCACAGAACACAAAAGCAACAAACCCAGAGACAAACAAGCTCAATAATGAGGCAAGGAACAGGCCTTCTAGAAAGACCGATGGCCAATGAAAGTAAAACAGCTGGACCCCGCTGGCCAAGTTTCTGTCTGTGCATGAAGCGTTGAGCCGGAGTGGGCGGACGAGCCGAGGTGTCCGGCAATTCAACCTTTGCCAGTTTGCCCCCTACAAATATGTGATCCACCCAACACTACCCTAGTGTTCTGATCCTCAACAACCTCAATATGGCGTTAGGTATGTACTGTACAGCTCTCACCCTTCGAATCTCATATGGCATACTGACAGCTGTAGCAACCGCTGCCGCTCTAACGGCCGCCGCGTACCTCAATGCGAAGTTCCACCTGACCAAAGATCTAGCGGTGCTGCGCACGGTGCGGCAGGCCACCCGCAGCACTCAGCAAGCCCAAAGCCGAGGCGAGGTCAACCTGTGGTTCAATTTCATTGAGACCGCTACCAGGTACCCCGATCTAACCGCCATCTGGACGCGGGAGCGGTCCTTCACCTACCGGGAGGTGCTCGCCGCGGCCGCCCGCTACGCCCAGTTCTACCGCCACCGCGGCGTGCAACCGGGCGACCTGGTCGCATTCTACCTCCAAAGCCGCGCCGAATTCATCTTCGCGTGGCTGGGGCTGTGGAGCATCGGCGCTGCCCCGGCGGCCATCAACTACCATCTCACCGGCGATGCGCTGGTGCACAGCCTGGCCCTCAGCGGCGCGAAGCTTCTCCTGGTGGACCCGGACGCGGAATGTCGGGCGCGGATTGACGACCGACGAGCCACCCTGGAGACCGACCTGGGCTTGACGCTGATCACCCTGGATGCAACCTTCACCACCACCGTCCTCGCGACCCTGCCGGCAGAGGTCCCGGAAGACGGCCGGCTGGCGCGCGAGACGACCGGTAGCTCGCCCGCCATCCTGCTCTACACCTCCGGCACGACGGGACTCCCGAAGGGATGCCCCTTCCGGATGGAGCGACTGCACGTCGCCGTGGGGCTGCGGGCGTACTCGACGCGCGACCGGGTCGGCCCCGGCGGCGACCGGTGGTACAGCGCGATGCCGCTGTACCACGGGACGTCGGCGGTGGCGCTGATCGTGGCGCTGGTGCGCGGGACGAGCATCGCGATCGCGCCGCGCTTCAGCGTGCGCGGCTTCTGGCGCGACGTCCACGACGCCCAGGCGACGGCCTTCGTGTACGTCGGCGAGACCGCCCGGTACCTGCTGGCGGCGCCGCCCTCGCCGCTGGACCGCGCGCACCGCGTGCGCATGATGTACGGCAACGGGCTGCGGCCGGACGTGTGGACGCGCTTCCAGCAGCGCTTCGGCGTCGCCGAGGTCGGCGAGTTCTTCAACAGCACCGAGGGCGTCTTCAGTCTCTACAACTACAACCGCGGGCCCTTCACCGCCAGCGCCGTCGGCCACCACGGCGCCCTCTCCCGGTGGCTCATGCGCGGCGTCTACGCCCCGGTCGCGATCGACCCGCACTCCGGGGAGGTCCAGCGCGACCCGGCCACCGGGTTCGCGGTGCGCCAGCCCTACGAGGTCGGCGGCGAGATGCTCGTGCGCGTGCCCGCCGAGTCCGCGTTCCCGGGCTACTGGCGCAACCCGGAGGCCACGGACAAGAAGTTCCTGCGCGATGTTTTTGAGCGGGGGGATCTGTGGTATCGGTCCGGGGACGCCCTGCGGCGCGACGCCGACGGCCGGTGGTATTTCCTCGATCGCCTGGGCGATACCTTCCGATGGAAGAGTGAGAATGTGTAATCTCCTTCCCCCCCCCCCCCAACTTGCTCATCCAACCCGCCAGCCAAACCTTCTCCTAACTAATGGCAACAGCTCCACCGCCGAAGTCTCTCACGCCCTAGGCGAATTCCCAGGGATCCAGGAAGCCAACGTCTACGGTGTCCTGGTGCCGTCGCACGACGGGCGCGCCGGCTGCGCCGCACTGCAACTTAGCCCTGACGCCGCCGTCCAGGGGGCGTTGGATCTCACGGCGCTGGCGCAGTTCGCGCGCGCCCGTCTTCCGCGCTACGCGGTGCCGGTGTTCCTGCGGCTGGTGACGCAGACCTCGCATATCCACAACCACAAGCAGAATAAAGTGCCCTTGCGCGAGGAAGGCGTCGAGCCGGCCAAACTGGGGGCCCACGTTGTCGGGGGTCAGAGTGATCGGCTGTATTGGTTGCCTCCGGGGGGCGAGGGATACGTGCCCTTTGGGGAGAAGGATTGGCAGCGGTTAGTTGGGGGTGAAGCGAAGTTGTGAGGGAGAGAGCCATGGTAGATAAGTGGTCTGCACGTATTTGCGTGCTGCTCGAGGCTAGGTATCTGGACAAGCGAGCATGAGAGGTTTTAATTTTGGGTTCGTTACGGAAGCCTCCGGACCTATTTGACACGAAGTCCTCTCAGATCTAATCTTGCCATCCAGGGAATCTTTTCCGTGGACCTCCATTATCTGTCATCCAGCTTGAAGGAGTTTTGGTTCGGGTCTCTTCCGCTACCGAGTTAGTAGTACATGCCGCGAATCCACTCTGATGGATTCAATCGTGAGGAAGTCCAGATCCAACGCCTTTATTCTGCAATGAAGGTGCCGTCATTTGCACTGTTCAAGGAACGCTCGATCATGTTCTTTAACATTGTACAATGCATAGCTTGATGGTTCGTAGGTGCGAGGCTCTATTTTCTGCGGATGCGAAGCTAGACGTTCATATACTGGTAGTTTAGAGTTCAGGGCATGCGTGCAAGGGGGGGGGGGGGTTCAAGCTGCAGGTGGATGGGTTATCATCAGACTATCCCCACCGAATTCTCTCTCTGTTCGGTCCGAACATAGTCTTCGCGACTTGAAATCCTAATTTCGATGCAAAGAGTACGCCCTGAAAGTAGCTGATTCGTTGCAGAAGACTCTTGCTATCAACAGCAATAAATGATACCAAGTCAGCGCTGGTCTGTATAGGCTCTGGGGCTAGGTAGGGCAAAGCCTGCCTCTAGAGAACGGCAGGGGAAAGAGCTCTAAGGACGAAAAGACTATATCATCATCAAAAGACCCAAGAGGTTTGGTTTCCAAATAAACTGACATTAGACTGATTAGGCACAGTCAGAGGAGAAATCACCATTCATTCTGCCACTAGGACCGCGCGCGGCCTGTTATTAGCCACGGTTGGTGCTGGGCGAAAATCCAACTTCGAAGCAGAGAACTATTCTCCGAAACCATTCCCAGATTCAAACTACCATACTATTGTGAATGGTCAGAGCAAAGTCAAACAAAGAGAGATGCAAAAATATGCAAGATGGCAGTCATAATCATCCATCGTATCCCATTATGATCATGCACGTCATGCCAATCCGGGTACAACATCGTCCACCGAACCTTCCTCGCATATCTGTCATTGGGCCCAGAGTCTCCCTTGCTAGATGCTAGTTGCACCAGCAAGTGGGAGATCCCTCGGCTCAGTGAAGGGGGGTGAGGGATCTCTCAGCCCCGTCCAGGACAGAGAACATGCCTGGGGCGACCGGTGCCATAAGCGTCGTCATAGCATGTCTTGCCGTCTCCTCCACCACTCTGCACAGAGCACTGTCATAGCGAAGTAGGGTCAGATATTGCAAGCTCAGCACCGGGAAAATTTGCCAATGTTTACCTTGCCGACATTACAGCGACTGTATATTGATCGAACGTCAGTGGATGAGGATGTAGACGCCAAAGAGATCGCGTGGGCGATGACTTACTAGTTTGTGAACCCGATTCTGCAACTCAGTCCATTGCATGTCTGGCGTTCGAAAGATCACCGCCCTTCCGTTAGCTTTGATATGGTCTCCCGAGGCATGGAATTGGGGGACAGGGGACAAGAGCGTAGACGGAGTATGCCCCATACACCGCAATTGATATGATCCACCCCACTGCAGCTGATGTTGTGATTGTATTGGACTGCCTGGTGGTCTTGTCCAGCTTCAACATCGGATGTCGCAGCATCAAGAGGGGAAGGGGCCGCCAGTGCCAGGCTAACGAAGAGAGTGATAGTGATGCAAATGAACTTCATTCTGGAGACTGGAGTGCCCGCAGACGTAGTAGCTTCAATCTCGCTCCTGTGCTGGAGGTTGCCAGAAATGATTCCTGTCAAGAACTCTGGTTCTACAGCTTCCTCTGGGGAAGAAGGCCCTTCTTTATACTCGCCATCGCTCTCTCGCTCGGGCCTCGCAACTCCCTGACGGACCATATTCACCTCCTGAGTGTGCCCCGAATGATGTTGCGTTTGATCTCCTTTTTTTTTTTTTTTTTCTGGGGCTAAACTCAGAGCGCGGCCAGGCTTGGAGCTCGTGATGTCGCACTCGCTCTATCAACGAGATCTACATGGTCTTTTGATATGCATTTACGGACAGCCACGCCCCTGGCATCTCCTTACAACTACTGGATCCATCGCAGTGTGTCAGGGGTGAAGTTCGACGTGGGTTGTGGATGGTCATACGGCCATTCCGGTACGAATCTTTCCTTGCATCCAATGTCACCCGCGACATTGGCAACATATAGGCTCTAGCTCATGCATAGACTGAAAGCTTTTGACCTTAGTGACGTTGCCTTCGATACAGGGATATCCGGGGCAGGAATCTACATGATCAATACCTCGCAAGCCCCTGATAGCCCACGTCTCATGGTCTCTCGTAGACTCAGTATTTGGGTTTCCGTCTTGATATTCCGCCGGGAGACTTTCTTTAACCTATTACATAGCTTGAGTTGACCACGGAACTATCTTACAGGATAGGCACAGAGGGCTTCTGATAAGTACTAGTAAAAGTGTCCGAGTCAGGCCTTCTCGCGAAGACCTCTTCTAATTAAAATATGGGATAGAATAGGAAGAGAACTAAGATTGCTGGTGTCCGTACACACAGAAATTCCGAAAGTATACCTACATCCTCGGATACAAGACGTCCATGTCAAAAAGTTGTCACGGTCTGATTCGTTCACTGGGCTGGGATTGTGGGGTGCATGCGGGCCCGGTTCGGGCTAAAATACCAGTATGCTCACGTCTGTTCATTTCAATGCCAACGACCATTATCCTCCGATTTTATCCAAGTGATCTTCTTAGTAGAACTCGGCTCCTGAATGGCCAGCGGCAGTAGACTGGAGAGTAGATCCCCGTTGTTGTTTTCGAAGCACATTGCATCGTGGATTGAATGTCTCAGCTATCAGAGCCCACACCTGACAGGCTGGATTTACAGGACAGAGTCGGCACCAGTCTTGAAGGAACTTATCTTCGGTCAGTAAGCAGCTCTTAAGCGAATACTCAAAGGGATCGGTGACTGTTCTAGCACTAGTCATGTTGCGGGCTGTTTGCAGATATGCATGTATCTCTGCAGGGCAGCGGGCCGGTTGTCTCTGCTAACGACTGGGAACACGAAGGTATCGATTGCATGGATATCAATCACTCCAAGGAGTAGAGTCCAAATCAGTAAGCAGCAGTGAAGTATTAGTCTAAGTGTTTGTAGGTCAGCTGCGTCTGGATAGCGTACATGGGCAAGCAAACTGCTT
>NW_020291517.1:29996-119670 GCF_003184765.1 Aspergillus aculeatinus CBS 121060
GGGGGGGGGGGGCGATCCAGCGAGCGGTTGAATAAAGGAATGGGAAGGAAGCAGGAAGGAAAGACAGGAAATAGCATTACTGGCCCGCCATGTATTAGATACTTTGGCGGGGTAGCATGCATGTTGAGTTCTGGCCCGCTTTCTTACAGTGGCTGCAGATGCCAGGTGGTTTGCAGGATCGACAGAATGCGGCTCTTGCTTCCGGTTCGGGCAAGAGACCCTTAACCGAACGTGAACCCCGCCGCCAACATCGCATCGTATCACAGAGCCCGGATCCCTGTATAAGCACCGATGCATTAGTTGTGAGGTTGTGGGGAGAAATGTTGACGGACGGGTAGGGCGGGCCAAGAAGATTGCCCTTGCATCCTGCCGGCTGGAGGCCTTAGGTGCGTCACCTACAATCCTCATTAGGGATGGTAAAGCGTTCCCCTGTCAATGCTCCTGATAATCCAAGCAATGAGGAAGAAGTAACCCCATGCAGTGATCATGAGGATGTTCAACACTGGGCAGCCAAGCCCTGAGCCTACCGAGTCGAAGAGGAGCTCGAATATTGACGTATCGCCGCTGCGTTGTCGCTCTTCCCTTTTCTATTTCTCAGTTATCTCCAGGCTCTCTAAGTGTCCAATAGATATCTGAAGTTGAAGATCTACTTCTTTGACACTTTTGACTAATGATCTCATTATATTCATGGCTGCAGTATGCATCTCCATCACTCCAAGACTATCTCTGTCGAGATAAAGTAAACCACGTGCAGCCGAATCAGTAAACATACCTGAACCGCTCATTCTTCAAATCCGTCACATCCATCAACTCCTCCTCTTCTTCCACCTGCTCCCCACTCCCTGTTGTACCCACCATCATCCTATCCCGCCTCGCATTCTCCCCCCTCAAATACACCACCAGCCCCCCCAGCACAACCACCACCACCGCCAAGCACACGAAGATCGCCACAAAGCCGCTCTGTTACCTTCATCAGCCCAATTTTCTGCATCCGCAACTCAACCCCACAAAAGCACTGAGTCCCCCAGCACAAATCCACAGAGAAGGGCAAAACAAACCTGATAAACCGGCGCCTGCCGCTCGAAGAACAGCTGCGGCCCGATGATATTCCCCGCGCAGTACAGGATGAAGTAGATGGCGCTGACGGTGCTGCGCTTGGTCACGCCGCCGACGTTGGCGCTGATCAGCGCCATGGACAGGGGCATGGTGACCGCGTAGAAGCTCATGAGGATCAGGCCGACGTAGCGCGAGGCGTTGTGGTGGGTCGCGTAGACGAGGGCGGTGCCTAGGATGCTTTTGGGGGGGTTAGGGTGGGGAGAATGAGGATGGCTACCTAGTATGCTAGGCGGGGGGCAGACGTACCTCGAACACGATAGGATGATCGAGACCGTGCAGCGGCTGTTGGGGATCTTGGAGGAGGTGTAGCATCTTTTCTCTTCGTCAGCTATTCTGGGATCTCATGTATGGGTTGGGAAAGAGAGGGGGGGCGGTGGCTCACGAGGCTAACACCACGAGGAAGGAGATGAATCCCCCCGGGATCCCGAGGAGGAGGGTGTTCAGGGTGTTGTAGCCGAAGCCCTTGAGGATGAGACCTGAGAACTACCCACCCAAAACCAAGTTAGTAGTTGGAGAAAGATGCAGGTTTTTCGACGACAGAAAAGTCTACTAACCGTAGTGTACCCCCCGTTGGGGATATTGCAGCCCAGAATCAACACCCCCAGGAACCACGTCTTGGGATCGGTGCACGCCTCCACCATCTGGCCCTTATCGATCCGATTCGTCTTGTATCCGGCGCGGTTCGACTTCAGGCGCGCGACGGCGATGGCTCTCTCCTCCGGGGTGAGGAACGTGGCGTTCGTGGGGGAGTCGGGGAGGCGGAAGAGCATGACCACGCCCCAGGTGAAGGTGACCAGGCCGAAGATGATGTACAGCCACTGACGGTGGTTACACGGGTCAGTAACCAAAGTCAAGTGGGGAGGGTGGGGGTATTGCGGACTCACCTTCCAGGTAGCCAGACTGGACTCGATCTGCCAGATCCCCACGGCAATCGCACCGCCGATGATCAGCGACAGCGAGTTCCCGCAGAACCAGATCCCGTGGCGCAGGGGCTGCTCGGCGGTGCGGTACCAGAGCGAGGTCAGGAGGCTGAACCCGGGGGAGACGCTGGCTTCGGTGCAGCCCAGGAAGAACCGGGCCACCATCAGTCCGGTGAAGTTGGTCGTGGCCGCGTGGCAGGCGAGCACGATCGCCCAGACGATGCTGTTATCCGCGTTAGCCACGGTCCACCTCGCCAGAACTCTGAGAGAGTGAATCCCATACTAAGTACACGCCAGATACTTTCCCAGGGGAAAGCGAACCATCAGCAACGAGGCCGGATAGCTTTAGAGCCCGTCAGTGATTTCCCAGCACTCAAAGTCCTTCCACAGAGCTCAGACCAACCTGAATGCAAGATAACCAAAGTAGAAAATGGCCGACGACCAACTATACTCCGCCCCCGTCAGGCGCAGATCCTCCATGATCCCCATGATGGCCGCATAGCTCAGGGTCTGTTTGTCCATGAAGGACATCATGTACGCGACGAGCATGATGGGGAGGATCCTAGACCATCAGCATCAGCATCACTCCAGCCCTCCTCCGCCCGCTGATTCCTGGGAGAAGAGGCAAGAAATACACACATCAAATCAATCTTCCGAACCAACTTCCTCTCCGCCTCGGCCGAGAACTCCGTCGATGAGCCATGCTCCACGCTCTCGCAGGCCCCAAGCTCCGTGCCCATCTCGAAAGGGGGCTTCTTCTCGTCTGTGGAGGGTGCCATGTCTGCATCAAAATCAATAGCAATCAGACAGAAATCCAGAAACAGTTGACCTTAATGAAAAGAAGGAAGACGTGACTATCTCCCAGACTCACCGCACCCAGGGTATCCTCTCTTATAACTACCTTGTACAGTACTTACAACACATCTATCGCCACAGATGCCAAAACCCAGCACACATATGTACCCCAGCGTCAATCAAACCCCCCGCATTCCATTTCCCTTGTCCTCTGCCTCAAGACCCCGTGATAGCCATCCAGCAATCCAGACGTACTACGTGCTAGTAGGTCGGTAATGCTCTATCATCCAAGCGTAAGCGCCCCCCTACAATTGGCTGCGTCGGCAACGCTACTAGCGCAGCCTCTTAACTTCAAGGTTACCCCAAGCCTGAGCCCTTCTTTCCCGTGCCGAGATAAACGGCAAAGCTGCAGTGCCTGCCCTGCCTGTCCTCGCCTAGATCTCGGCTGGGGTTTTTTGCCCCAGGTCTCTGTGGTATGGTGGGTCCGTCGGTTTGGACGGTACGCTTATCTTGAGCGTGAGCAGTCTAGATCTATCGAGTCTGAGATGAGCTGATAAACTCTTTCCGTTTGCATGGTGTTTGATTCGGTGCCTGTGACATTGGTGGGGGGGAGGTAGAACCTCACCCTTCAGAAGATGGGGGATTATCTCGTGTCGCGGTTGCCGAGGTAGGTTCTGTGGTAGGCAGCAGCACTACTGTTGGTCGGGGATGATGCGTGGGCGTGGATGAAGAGGCTCGCCTGCGGGCGGTCTTATCGCCGATTTCCTATCGCTGCGATGCGGGAGATATGAGAGGGTTGGGCCCGTTGCATACAGTTTGGTGGAGGGTGTGGTAGGTGGCAAATTGGGTTTAGATAGGTCACTGGCTGTAGAGCTTGGCTGAGGATACTGTGCCCTTGGTTATCGTCGGTGCTATCTGCCTTACCGGTTTATGTCTCTGGATAAACATGGACTTTATTGGATGGCTACGCAAATCTGCAACTAGTTGCAATAAATATGGTCTTCCTCGTCGACATCTAACATCATGCTCGCTAAATCATGCTACACTAGTGGGCGGCCACCATCTGATCCTTGACATACAAATCGACGTACTTGTCCACGTCGTAATTCTCGAGAGCCGCCTGGTCCAACCCGACCTTGACAAGCTCGTCGATGCGAGCCTGGTCAAAGTGGGCCTGCAAGTGACGCTGGTACTTGGCCAGGATCTCGGGCTTGGCCTCTTCCCGACGCAGCCGGTGGCCCAGAGGTGCCTCGACGACCACCTCGTCCAGGACGGTGCCATCGTGCAGGGTGACAGTCAGGGCGTTGGCGATAGTTCGCTTGGACGGGTCGTGGTAGTCGGCGGTGAACTGAGGGTCCTCAACACAGCGGATGCGCTTGCGCAGGTCCTCGACCAGGGGCGAGGTGGCCGCCTCAGAGCCATCCGCATAGTCGTTGGCTGTCAGGCGGTTGAAGGCCAACATGGTGGAAACCATGTACTAGATGCAGTCAGTACATGGCCAGAGCCAGCGATCTCAATTTGCTTACCTGAACGCAGTGGTCGCGATCAGCAAAGTTGTCCATCGCCTTGAACTGCTTGTCGATAATCCGGATGCACGCCTCATGCGTGCGGTTGACGACCTCCTTAATGTCCTTGGCGCTCTTGCCCAGAGCCTTGAGCTTCGCGTTCACAATCTCCGCAGCCTCGATCGCAGTCTGAGAGTGGAACTCGGCTAGAATCCAGTCAGAGAAATCCCCCTCCATCGATGAGGCGCAACTTACCAGGATAAGACACCTTGAACAGAACATTCTCCATCACATAGCTGCCGTACGGCCGCTGGAACTGGAACTTCTTGCCCTTGAACAAGACATCATAGAAGCCCCAGACCGGAGCAGACAGAACCGTCTTCAAGCCACCCTCGCCCTTCTGCACCTTGAGCACCAGGTTCACGGCCCGCTGGCAGGCATCGCCCGCGGCCCAGGACTTCCGCGACATCGTGTTGGGGGAGTGTCGGTACGTGCGGAGCGACTGGCCATCCACGAACGCCTGGGTGATGGCGTCGGCGGTCTTCTCCTCACTGAGGCCGAGCATCTTGGCGACCACCGCCGTGGTCGCGACCTTGACCAGCACCACGTGATCCAACCCGACCTTGTTGAAGGAATTCTCGAGAGCCAGCACGCCCTGGATCTCGTGCGCCTTGATCATCGCCTCCAACACGTCCTTGACCTTCAGGATCTTGCCGTTGGCGAGGTTGCCGCCGGCCCGGTTCGTGCGGGAGATCCAGTCTGCGACCGCCAGGATACCGCCCAGGTTGTCGGACGGGTGGCCCCATTCCGCTGCCAGCCAGCAGTCGTTGTAGTCGAGCCAGCGGATGATGGCGCCGATGTTGAAGGCCCCGTTAACGGGGTCAAGCTGGTATGGGGTGCCGGGAACGCGGGTGCCGTTGGGCACAATGGTGCCCTCAACCACCGGGCCCAGCAGCTTGGTACACTCCTTGAACTTTAATGCTTCCAGACCACATCCCAGAGTATCGAGGAAGACGAGGCGGGCAGTATCGTACTATAACGATGGGAGCGGTCAGCGATGCAGCTTTGTATTGGAGAATAATAACAGTGGTGAATGGTGGAATGGGGGAGCCCCGCGTGACTTACCGCCAAGTCGGAATCCACCTTGTAGTTGTGGATGTAGTTGCTCAGCTCCTGGATCTCGGGGTCATAGGGCCGGTCGGTGGGAATGGTCGGGGGAGCTTGCTGCAGAGACGCCATGGTTGAGAATCGCGAGGTACGGGGGAGCGTCGAAGGATGTGTTTTGGATGTGATGTGGGAGACACTGGAGACAGAAGGTCTGGAGAGGGAGGCGATGCGGGAAGAGGAGAGCCAAGTGCGGGGAGGAGACCTGTGGGTCAGCCGTCTCAACGCTGAACAAGAGGCAGACATGATGGAAGAGAGGGTGATAAGAAGAGAGAAAACGGGGGCGCAACAAAATACCCAATGGAGTGCACAATGAGTGTGAGCTATGGTAGGTAGCAGGATCACTGGAGTAGGAGAGGAAGGGAGAAAGAAGACGGAGAATTGAACAGGAATTAAGAAAGGGAGTGAGTGACCGACCCTGTGCTAATGCTGGGGGAGTATAACTACTCAGTATGGTAAGGTAACTAACTAGTAGGTAAGGTACAGTACAACCACCCTGTTTACCGCCGGGGATTCGGACCGAGGCCGCTTGGTTGCTTTGTTTATGGGGGCGGCTATCACCGGCTGTCCGAGCGCTGCCCACTCACTTCCACCTCGGCAGGTCTTATTTGGTCTTATTTGGTCTTAATTTTGGGGTGATTCTGGTCGGTTTTTTGCTCGACTTTACTGAATTTGAGTCAATTCCCTATCCATATAGACTGCGAAAATGATCTGATATCTCTCATTCAAATAGACACAGAAGACACAGAATTGAGAGAAGACGACCGTTGACAATGGGCATCATCATCGGCATCATCATCATCATCATCATCATCATGTGATGTTATTTCCCCTCACTCCCGTAGACTGGTGTAGACTCCACTTGACCCCATCTGTCCGTACCCATCGCGGGAAGCCATACGGAGACATGCCGCAAAGCTACCTGCCTGTTTCATTGCAATCCGACCCAGCCTCCCCCAAACCCGCCCCAGAATCACCTCAATCCTCTTCCTCTTCTTGTTTCTCCTCTGC
Organism: Aspergillus aculeatinus CBS 121060; assembly: GCF_003184765.1. Classification (NCBI taxonomy): domain Eukaryota; kingdom Fungi; phylum Ascomycota; class Eurotiomycetes; order Eurotiales; family Aspergillaceae; genus Aspergillus; species Aspergillus aculeatinus. The sequence goes on from NW_020291517.1 coordinate 36,508, forward strand.
ATCTGTCTCGTACACCACATCTTCCATGCCGTTCGGTTGGGCAGGAGACTGCTCTCCACCAACATCAGGTTCACCGCCGCCTAATTCCTTCTGCAAATACGCGACACAAGTCTGGATCTGGGTGAATGTCTCGATGGTTGCCTCCATATAGGCGTCATGATCTTTCTGTCTCTGTTCGAGCGCCCTCAGATACTCCTCATGACGTTTCTCCGCCTCCATGGAAGATGCAAGGTATATGTCAAAATGCTTTCTGGTCTGCATGAAAGAGTCACAGAGCTTGTACACGAGCTGCCCATGTGCAGTGGTCCGGCGGCGCTTGCGATCATTGTGCACGACTTCCTCTGCTCCAAGTATATCAGGGGTGCTGTTGATGCTAGGTGTACTAGCCGGGTCCTGCAAGTCTTCCGCATAGGCATGCTTGATTTTCCCTCTGCCTTTGGCGGTCGGTTTGATGTCAGGCGCCGGAGTGGTCTGCTTGGTGGAGGAACTCGACGCTCTAGGAGGACTGAGGAAGTCGGTAGGGCTACTGACCGCTGTAGTCTCTTTAGATGTGGCAGGGAGTGTGCTGGCTTGGGGACGAGGTCGCTTTATCGAGCGGGGAATGCCAGTCAGAGCAGTCGTGGTGGTCGTTGTAGAGGAAGAGCTCTGGCGATTGACAAGCTTGTCCGACTCCGAAGACTCTGTGCAGGTGAGACGCGGGCTCAGCTGTGCGAAAGGCATTATCTCGTAGGTGTCGGGCTTCTTGTACTGCAGCACCATGTCGTCCAGGCATACCGTCCAGCGGTCCGTTTCCGCTTTGTCCAGCCGCTTTGGAGTAGCCGAGTCGGCGGTAGTCACGGGTCTGTGGCGGGGTAGCTTGACGATGGAGCTGTGAGGTGGACGCATGCTCGAGGGCGGCAGTACTGGCCCGGCGATGATCGTTTTGAACTGAAATTTATTACCCGCTGCGTCCCGTTGGCGCTGGAGCAGCCAGGCGCAGTGTTTTCTACCTTCCTCGCCGCATAGAACGTAGTACCCCTTGAAGATCGGATATGCAAAGACCCCATGGGCGGAGATCACAAACGTCGGGCCACAGGGTACCCTGCTTTGTCGGACCATGCCACTACCGTCAAAGTCGGCGGGATACTTATCATGGCGCTCAGTGGTGGAGAGAAGCTTGATCGCAATATAGACCCATGCGTCGGGCAGGCGGACCCCGTAGGGAGGCCATCCATGCTGCGCCGGATCCCAGAACGTCGACAACAGTGGCCAGGGACCCCAGATCTCTAGTTGATCTTGTTTTTTGATCTTGCTTTGATTTTTGCCTATGGGTAAGCTGGGCCGGGGGGGCTTGGGGTCTCCAAGTTGCCAGGTGCTCTTAGGCGGTCGGTAAGTGGAACAAAGCTTCTGGCAAAGAGTCGCAAGTTCCTGCAACTGGATCTTGAAGGCGGGTGTGGCTTCAATACTTGGTTCAGGGATGTCTTCATCCTCATTCATTTGTGTTATGCTTCGGCGAGCCACCCGCTTCAATTGAGCCATGATTACTAGCGTGACTTGCACTGTGGTCACAGGGTCTGCACCGTTCAGTACACAGGTGAAGCAGCCAGCATCTTGATAAACAAGCGTCTGAAGGAGGCGGTTGAAAGGAGCGATAGTAAGAGATGGAAGGAAGGTAGAGGCAACGGCCTTCGGGGGACGAACGGGAAAGCGAGTCGATTTCGAGTGACACGGAATATGGCACAGACCACGGCCACTGCAGTGAGAAGTAGCGAACGAAGAGGACTGAGAAACAGACCAGCAAGTCAGTGGTAAAAGATGGCCTTCCTTGCCTTCCCGCTTTGCCTGCTGAAACTGAAACTGAGCACAATAATTCACCCACCTCCGTCAATCGGTAGTCATGTGCCTAGCCTCCGTTGATAATTCACCAGCAGAGGTCAGGTGGTTCGGAGATTCTTCTTGCTTGCTTTCAACTATTCCCAGGCATCTCGCCACTGAGCTGTAGAAGGCGACTCGAAGGCATGGTTGTTCCATCATTTGTAAGATTCCTACGCAAGTCCTGTAGGAACATACATACCTGACTACGGCAGATCCCAGTCACCATCCGTCGAATACGGATCCGGAACCTCATCTGCATTCTCGTATTCTGTCGATAGAACTGGTTAGTTTACTCCTTTAAGCACCTCTTAAAGCACTTCTCCTAGTACTTGGAGGCATGTTTTGAAGCGAGCAGGTAGCAGCATATTATCATATACCTACTCGAACAAGTAAGGCAGCGAGCCATCTTGGATAAAAGTCTCTGGTTGAAGTACCTCATCAGTTACGTTCCGAGATAATCGAAGCGCTGCTCCAGGCACCGTCTCGTTATGAGTACCTGTCCAGCAATCTCCAGGAATGAGAGCGAGGCGTCTACCAGGGTCCAATCCTAAGACTAGCTGACTCCGCCTCTGAGATGTATGTTTTGTACAACGTTAATCAGACAGTAAAAAAGATCCAGAAAAGATAGATCATTTCCAGATGTTTTCCTATCTTACATACCTAGAAACTTACTAGGCGATGAGCCCTTTTGTTATGCATTGCTTGGGAAACAGCTCGGAAAGATGCTCACATATGAAGAAGTCCTTGGAGAAACGTCCTGCTGTCTTGCTTGCTGGAAAAGATACTTAGAACCCCTATTGGAATTCGGCGAATCATAGGGCAAAGCTATCTGATGGAGGATATTGCTGCTACAAGTATAATGGCTATCATCCGCCGTACCTTCATCCGCCGTATCTAAAGTGGGGTATAAACACCTTCAATTCTTCTAAAAGGATGATATCTCTCATATATTATGATAGAATTTACAGTAAGATTCGTGGATGAATGGCTCAGTTATCAAGCCCGATTGTGTTTGTGGACAGATCGACTTGACAGTCGATGCTCCGCAGGCATATGATACAAAATTCCGAGAGGGCAACCCATTGTAGGTTTGGAAACTCAGTCCACGCCTGTGATACTAGGCTTTATCTCACCTGGCCTGGCTGTATTTACTCGGTGATGGGGTCGCAGTAAAATCAGGTCGTTGTCTAAATTTGATATGGAACTTTGGTTCCCAAAGGGCTTGTAAGACAGACGTTCGGACACTATATGGCTCAAATTGTCATTCTAGAACTGTAATACTGTAATAAGCAAGACTAGGCTTCCATAAAACCGATAGTCGTGCCGAAGGAAAGGCTATCATAGGCAGAAGAACAACTCGTAGGCAACTCTGATATCCTGAACCTCACTGACTTGCTTCCATCACCACACAGCAACCTGAGCATAAGAACATCCCTGCTGTTCCGCCGCCGAGAGAGGCTAGTTTCACTGAGGCTCCAAGTAAAAATTCAACGAAGACAATAGTCTGTAGCTCATAATTTCCATCAAGCAATTCAATGGCCATACACGCTAAAGTATATGTGTCAAACAAAACGACCAGAGGAGATTACAGACCAGATCAAACCTCGTTTGTACATGCAACCTTTGGTCTACCAGGGCCCATACCTCAACTCCCTCTCATCAGTCCGACGGAGCGACTTAACGATCTCTTCATAGACCGCCTGCGCGAGCTTCGGGGGAACCGCATTGCCAATTTGCCTTCGGACGTGCGGGGCACAGAAGTGATACCGACGTGGAAACGTCTGCAAGCATGCATACTCCCTGTTCGTGAAATTACGCCGTTCCGAAGGGTGGGCAATCATTTCACCTCCGCCACAGGTGATTGTTCGGATTTGTCCCGTGCCATCGCACGGCGCCCGGTCCATCGGACGAGCTGCCGCTCGCTGGGTATTATGGTCTGCTGCTCCCGGCCGGATGTCAGAGATGGCCTGTCTTATAGTAACAAAGGGACGGAGCCCAGAGCCGGGGAGTCCATGAGTCGGCTTGGGAAATAGAGGAAGCGATTCGCCTGGTCTTCATGATTGCTTTGTTAATATCGCTCCTTCGAAAGCTTCCTAAGCCACTTACCCAGATGCAATGATTACCAATCTTCGTCTTAGCTGAGGTACACCGTATTCGACGCAGTTGAGGATGCCCCAGCGCACTGCGTATCCAAGCTCGATGAAGTCTAGAATAACTCGGTTGAATGTCTCCCTGTGACGCTCAAACAGGCCACTTGTCTCTTCCATGGTAAGAATTCTGGGCTTCGACTTCTGAAGCAAGTTCAAACACGAAAAAATGCACGCGCTATTGGCGTCATCGGTCACGGATTCGATCGTGTGCGCGGGTGAGAACGTCTGGCATGGCGGAGATCCATGGACAATGTCTACCTTAGTGGAATGCTTTGAATGGATAAAGGTGAAAAGATCCATCAGCCTGACGTTCGCATCTGGATTGTTGCGTTTGTAGGTTTTGACAGCGGACTCGGATTTGTCGCAGGCCCATTCGGGATGCAAAAGAGCCGCACGAGCACCGCAGGTAACGCCGCCAGCACCGCAGAATGCATCGCCAAATGTATACTGACGAAGTCGCTTCATAGCGTGAACTGGGTCGTGTCTGGTTCGATGCAGCTTGTCATCATCGAGTTCCACGACTTCGCCAGGGTCGAACGCTCCAAAAGGCTTGGTCTCACCACGCCACGCACGGCGGAGCTTCGGCGGGTCGTATTTGAATCCTTCGTCTGCTTCATCCCAGGTGAGATATTCCACTGATGATGGTTTCTTGTCTCCGTAATGCTCTTTGAGCCGACAAAATAGGTCTTTGGGGCGTTGGTGGTGCTTGACCCAGTCCTTCTGGATCATGCAGAAGTTCGTAAACGTGATCCGGACAAACTTTTTAACTTGGTTGGATGGAATGTCTATTGTCTCATTCGCGATCCAGACAAGCTCATGGTCCCACCTTGGTATGTATTTGCCCCTGTGGTTTTTCGTGTGTATCAGGCGTCTTCCCCGAAAGAAGATATCGGCAGAACGATCTGCCAGAACCTCTTCAATTCTGAGGAAGGTACCATCGTGAAGCTGAACGGATTGGCCTTTCTTGTACACAATTCCATTGAGGCACACCTCAGGCAACCGGCGTTTCTCTGGCCTTGTGATAAGTCGGGATCGTACTGCAGGAGTTTGAGGCTCAGCGCGACCTAAGTCCCGCAGTAACTGTTCGTAGGCTTCATCTGTCAGGTAGTCACCGGGAGCAAAACCATCCAAAGTGAGGTCAATGATCTCGCGCTCTCCGTTTGAGAGTGCGGGACTTGTACGGCCGGGTGGATTTTGTAGGACTTCCTCCGCAAAGCTCAGAGAGACTGCTCTTTCAGATTCATCTCCAAGCGTAACACTACTGTCATCTGAATCGTAGTCACATGCTGTCCGGTAGACGAACGACCACTGCTCGATACGTTCACTTCTGGAGTTGAAGTTGAACATGATACCAAGCCAGAGCGAGCAGAACGAGGTAACGAGTCAAAAAGATGAGTTGGAAGTATCCATATGAAGAGAACAAAATGAGTTCAGTTCAGTGAAGCTGTGGGATGAGGCCAGCGAAGTCAATGTAGGTGCGGGGTGGGATGAAGAGGAAGGAAGAGATTCTGGAGTACAGAATTTGATTTAGACTAAAGCATTAGAAAGGTTTTGCAGAAGGAAGAAGAGAAACACAAAAATTTCAGACCCCAGCAGCTATCTGAGACATCCGAGATGTCAAACAAAGAAAAGATGGTCAGGCTTGAGCCAGCCATAGCCGCTTAGTCGGTGCATTTGGACATCACCACAGTGAATTGTTTCCAGAGGACAGACAAAGGCTGAAATGTGACAGACATGAAAATGAACATGGAGTGATTTCGACCGCCATTCTGGTCAGTTCAATTTTCTTTCATAAGCAAGTCTGGAAGTGTGGAGTAAGAATCTACGGCAATCTGAACTGTGCTTGAAGATGTACAGACTTCCCAAAATGGTAAATAGTTCGCCAGACGGGAGAACTCCAGCACAGCAGTCGGCAGTCGATGCCTTAGGCCAGGCCGAAGCCGGGAACGAACTCCCGACCGCTGACCGCCTGCTCCGGCATCGGCAATATTCCTGCCAGAAAGTAAGGTACCGTATGTAAGCAACCGGCCAGCCGGTGGCCCTGGCGGTGTTACTCAGTTAATTTAGTAAACTTAGTAAACTTAGTAAATTTGGGTCACAGAATTTTTCCTCTTGGGTTTAGCGCCTCCTCTCGGCTGGTGGTGGGGAAAAAAAGAAAATTGGGAAACAGCGAGGAGAAGAAATCTATTAAGATGGGATCCCCATTTCTTCCCCTCCTCTCCTCTTTCCCTCCTAAAACTTCTTTAACCATGTTATCCAGCTCACTGTTTCCTCCGTGGACGTGATTCTGGGCATTGTTGCCACCTGTTTCTCCCCTCACTCTCCTTTACATGAATCCTGTTATGTCTCTATAGACGTTTTCGATTCTATCCCACTTTTTTGCAACTCGCCAAGTTCCGGTTTCTACCACCCTACCATCACACTGTGCGTGTACTCCCAAGACTATCTTGAAATATCCCCTTTCAGATGTGAGTCAATCATTCAATGCCTCAGTAAATAACTCTCACACCCTATCCCTGCCCCCCTGCTTTATGATGAATTTCGGTTTTTTTTTATAGATGTTAGACTTCCTAAGCATCATTGCGGACATTTTCCGATCTGATCCAAGCTGCATAACCTTGATTAGCTTTGACAGGAGTTCAGTCTGGAGAATCTCACTGACCTTATCCTGCTCTGTCATATAGAATTCTCTACCGTCAAGATGTGTGGTATTATCGCTTTGATTCAGGCGAACCCGTCAGCTTCCGCTGCCGTCGATCTCCATGAGGCACTCTACCTGCTTCAGCGTGAGTCACTCCGCAGTACACACCCGCAAATACCTCGTGTTCGAGGCTAATCCATGATTCCCGATATGCAGACAGAGGTCAGGATGCAGCTGGTATTGCCACGTGCGCTACCGGCGGTCGTTTCTACCAGCTCAAGTCGAACGGTATGGCCGCCAAGGTCTTCAATGACGGCGCCAGGGTGGCAGACCTCCCGGGTTCAATGGGAATCGGACACTTGAGATATCCTACCGCCGGAAGCAGTGCCAATGCTGAGGCCCAGCCCTTCTATGTGAACAGTCCATATGGAATCTGCATGGCCCACAACGGCAACCTGATCAATGCTCCCGAGCTGAAGAGATATCTGGACCTCGAGGCCCACCGTCACATCAACACCGACAGTGACAGCGAACTGATGCTGAACATCTGGGCGGACGAGTTGAGCGAGACCAAGAAGGCACGTGTCAACAACGAAGATGTCTTTGCCAGTCTGAGCCGCATGTACGAAAGATGCCAGGGTGGTTTCGCCTGCACGGCTATGCTTGCCGGTATGTCAACCCTTGCCCGCGCATCCAGGATCTCAGCTGACCTTAAGTAGGATTTGGCATCCTTGGTTTCCGTGACTCCTACGGCATCCGTCCTCTTGTCCTCGGTTCCCGACCCTCAACAGACTGTGATGGCATGGACTACATGATGGCCTCCGAGTCGGTTGCACTGCACCAGCTTGGATTCACCAACATCCGTGACATCCAGCCTGGTGAGGCGGTCATCATCCAGAAGGGCGCCGAGCCTGTCTTCCGCCAGGTGGCTCCCAAGAAGGCCTACGCTCCTGACATCTTCGAATACGTCTACTTCGCCCGCCCTGACTCCGTCATTGACGGAATCAGCGTGTACCGTAGTCGCCAGCGTATGGGTGACCGTCTTGCTGCCAGAATTCTCGACATCCTTGGGCCGGAAGTGGTCAAGAACATCGACGTGGTCATCCCCATCCCTGAGACATCCACCACCTCGGCCGCTGCTGTCGCGCGGTATCTCGACAAGCCATACTGCCAAGGTTTCGTCAAGAACCGCTATGTCTTCCGTACTTTCATCATGCCTGAACAGAAGACGAGACAGAAGGGTGTTCGCCGCAAGCTGAACGCTATGCAAGCCGAGTTCAAGGACCGAAATGTCCTTCTGGTTGATGACAGTATTGTGCGTGGTACGACGAGTCGAGAGATCGTCACCATGGCCCGGGAAGCCGGTGCCAAGAAGGTCTACTTCGCCAGTTGCGCTCCCGAGATCACGTGAGTATTCCGGCATCCCCGGGGTTCCGACCGAGACATTCGCTAACAATTCACTACAGCCATGCTCACATCTACGGTATCGATCTGGCATCGCCTACCGAGCTGGTTGCCCACGGTCGCAACGTGGTGGACATTGCCAAGCACATTGGTGCCGATAGCGTCATCTACCAGACCTTGGACGATCTGAAGGGCGCATGTGCCGAGATTGCCCAGGAGAACGGCCTCGCTGAGCCTCAGGATTTCGAGGTCGGTGTGTTCTGCGGTAACTACATCACCCCCGTCTCGGATGGCTACTTCGAGCACCTGGAGGAGCTTCGCGGTGAGGGCCGCAAGATCAAGGCCCTGGACCGCGCCAAGGAGGCTGTCACGCATGGCTTCGCCAGTGAGACGGACTTCAAGATGGCTGCCAACGGGGTCAAACTCGATTCCAATGGCAACATCGTCCCCGCGGCCAATCCCGGCGAGTCGGAGGTGCCCAAGGTGGGCATCATCAGCGCCCCTAAGCACTCCCAGGAGGAGCACCCCAAGGTCAAGGACCGCATGGATATCAGCATTCACAACATGGGCGACCATCACTGATTACGATGTCATGGCTTGAGTTGATACAATTGGTGGGGCATACTGCGTGAACCAAGGAGTCTTGGAGTTTTGTAGACGGTGGTTTTGCAAGAACATAGGGTGGCTATCTGCTTGGTGTTTGTGTGTGTGTGTGTGTGTGTGTGTGTGTTCAGTGCATGACAGGAAGGGCGCGGGTTGGAATACCCTTACCTTACCATGATTGTCAAATACCTTTGAAGACATGTTGTTCTGAGATGACGTACTGTTGAAGGGGGCTGAACGGAAGTGATCCCGCCACATCATGTGACCCAACTACACTACTTTTCTTTTTTTGACTCTTTGACTCATCTCATGACGATGATGCTACATCCATTGATGATATAATTTGTACATACCGATAGAATTTTCCTAATGCACCTTCCGCGTCGGAAGATCCTGTATATTTCCTGTCTTTTCTGCTAAACCGTCTTGTACCTCCCAGTTTAAAACTTTAGTCCTGTGTTCTATACATTCCAAAAGATCTAAAGATGGTCCGCATAACCCGCTCCACCACTGCGCGCCAGGCAGCATTAGCCGCCTCTCAAGCGCAATCCAGCAACTCTACCTCATCCCAAGTCCCGAGCGTCCGCCTTTCCACGACTTCCCCCAGCCAAGGACGAAATCGGTCGCAACGCAACAGTCCCCTCCAGGTCAAGGCCGAGGATGCCATCCCGGAACCCCCTCCCAAGCGGCGCAAGAGGAACAACGCCACTACCCCCCCGCAAATCAAGGACCTCAACGACCTCCCTCACAACCTCGGCGCGGTGATATCCCCCACAACCCCAACCAACTCTCGCATCAAGTCCTCCGCCTCCGTCTCACCCATCAAGAAGGAAGGAGAAGCAATCAACAATCTCGCTAAAGACCTCCAAACCACCGTCGACAAAGCCACATTGCACAATGATGACGACCTGTCTCCCCCCCGCAAGAAACCCCCGGCAAAAGCAGCGCGAGCGAAAGCGAAAGCGAACCAATACGGCCTGACCCCCGGAGTCAGCCCCTTCCCCGACTGGCCCCACCCGACGCCCGACGAATGCGAAGAAGTCGACCGGCTCCTGTCGTCGATCCACGGCCGGATCGTGGCCCCCGCGACCATCCCGGAGCCCTCGCTGACCGTGACGGGGTGCGGCGAGGTGCCGTCCGTGCTGGACGCCTTGATCCGGACGCTGCTGAGCGGGGCCACGACGGGGAACAACTCGGCCATGGCGTTCAACGGGCTGGTGCAGCGATTCGGGATCCTGCGCGAGGGGATCGGCAAGGGGAGCGTGGATTGGGACGCGGTGCGGCGGGCGCCGGTGCGGGAGGTCTTTGAGGCGATCAAGCGCGGCGGGTTGGCGGATGTGAAGAGTAAGAAGATCAAGGCGATTCTCGATATGGTGTATGAGGAGAATAAGGCGCGCCGGGATTTGTTGGTTGGTGGTGGTGGTTCGGATGCCGACGCTGATGCTGATGCTGAGGGCGAGGCGTCGGCGGCCACGGCGGAGGGGGTGTTGAATCACCAGTCCGAGGGTCACAAGAACTACGAGATTGCGTGCGCGGACCAGAACTTCCTGAATCTGAACCACCTGCACACGCTGAGCACGGAGCGGGCGATGACGGAGCTGGTCAAGTATCCCGGCATTGGGCCTAAGACGGCGGGCTGCGTGCTGCTGTTCTGCCTGCAGCGGCCCTGCTTCGCGGTCGATACGCATATCTTCCGCATCTGCAAGTGGCTGGGCTGGGTGCCGCCGAGCAAGGTGACCGAGGTAACGGCGTTTGGTCATCTGGAGGTGCGCATCCCGGACCATCTGAAGTATTCGCTGCATCAGTTGCTCATCCGCCATGGGAAGTCTTGCCCGCGATGTCGGGCTATCACGGGACAGTCTTCTGCGCGGTGGGAGGAGGGCTGTGTCATCGATCATCTGGTGAAAAGGACTGGGAAGAGAAAGGGAGGGGTCTGATAGATGGGCTTGGATCATTGCTTGGGTGTTTAATGGGTACTACGTGTAGAATTATGCTGCGGAACCCCTCCTGGAGATATATATATACACCGGATGTTGCTCGTTGCTAGAAAATATCACCTCCCCTATTTTGCTAGACAAGAAAAAAAGCATCGAGCTCTCTTGCTGCATGACTCTTATTAGTTCAATTGTGCTACATACACTAATGTGTATATAATCTTCAAGTTGGGATCCTCATACTTGAACCTCGAATCGACCAGTTGAACCCCGAATGAACCCACCGACAGCCCACCCGGTGGCCCGTGCGCCCGCGCATCGGAGGGAGCGATAAACAATCGAACCACCCGGACTCTTTCCCTTTTGTGCCTCCCTCCCTCCCCTCCTGAACTGGTTTCGTCAGAAAATAAAAAGTGTCTGGCACAACCCAACAGCGCCAGTTCACTCGGTGAATTCTCAACTGAACATGGAAACGCTGGCCCGATTCGTTCCGCCGGCTTTCCAGCCCATCGTGGAACATCTCCAGATCCAAGGCCCGTTGTTGGGCGTCGCGTTGCTGTCGCTTGGCGCGGTGTATCTGGGTTACGTCTACGTTCTGAGCCAGAGGGAGGCTGCCGTCACGTTCAATGTGCCCATTCCTGCGGAGATTAGAGCCAACTGGGAAGGGAAGAAATGGGATCAGCTTGATGGAGAAGCGAAGAGGGTGGTTGAGGGGCAGGTTCGAGGGGTAAGTTTATTGTCCGTTTTCTGCTTGTGATTCGGCAGATCAGAAACTCATTCGAACTGATCCCTGGAATAGCAATGGAACGACAACCTGATTATGAGCTACTGTCCCGCTGATGGAAGAGTTCTCGGATCTGGAATCAAACCTGCGACCCCGGAAGACGTCGATCAAGCGATTAAGGCGGCAGCAAAAGCACAGGCAGAATGGTCCAAGACTAGCTTCGCGGAGAGGAGGAAGGTTCTACGGACTTTGCTGAAGTACATCTCTCTTTGAGTGTCCTGAGAGACTCGGTTGCTAACACTCGGGCCCGCGATAGATACGTTCTCGACCACCAAGACGAACTCGTTACCGCCTGCTGCCTGGACTCTGGAAAGACCAAGGTGGACGCTTCCTTCGGAGAAATCCTGGTGACCACTGAGAAGCTTAAATGGACCCTCGACCACGGTGAAAAGGCTCTGACGCCGGAATCGCGTCCTACGAACTTCCTCATGATGTACAAGAAGAATATGGTCACCTACGAACCGCTGGGCGTGGTCTCGGCCTGCGTTTCCTGGAACTACCCCTTCCACAACTTCATCTCGCCCGTAATCAGCGCTATCTTCGCAGGAAACGGCATCGTGGTGAAGCCGTCCGAGCAGACGGCCTGGTGCACGACTTTCTTCCTGGAGGTCATCCGCGGCGCCCTGGCCAGCTGCGGCCACCCTCGCGAGCTGGTCCAGAGCGTCGTCTGCCTTCCGCGTGTGGGCGACTACTTGACCTCCCACCCGGGCATCTCCCAGCTCACCTTCATCGGCTCCCGCCCCGTGGCGCACAAAGTCTGCGCATCCGCCGCCAAAGCCCTGACGCCTGTCACCGTGGAGTTGGGCGGCAAGGACCCGTCGCTCATCCTGGACGACTCGCGCACCGTGCATGAACTACCCGCCATCGCTTCAATCCTCATGCGGGGTGTCTTCCAGTCCGCGGGACAGAACTGCATCGGCATCGAACGCATCGTCGCCCTCCCCGGCGCCTACGACCGACTTCTGGACATCGTCTCCGCGCGCATCGCCAAACTCCGCCTGGGCTCCGTCCTGTTGTCACCCCAGGGCGCCCCTGACGTGGGCGCCATGATCTCCCCGGCCTCGTTCGATCGACTGGAATCCCTGATCCACGACGCCGTCAAGCAGGGCGCCCGCCTGGTTTGCGGCGGGAAGCGGTTCTCCCACTCTGAGCACCCCCTCGGCCACTACTTCACCCCCACGCTGCTCGCGGACGTCACACCGGAGATGCGCATCGCGCAAGAGGAGCTCTTTGCGCCGGTCTTCGTGCTGATGCGCGCCAGCTCGGTGCCGCATGCTATTGAGATAGCCAACTCGACTGAGTACGGCCTGGGTGCCAGCGTCTTCGGCTACGACCCGCGGGACACCGCCCGGTGCATCAAGGAGATTCGGTCCGGGATGGTCTCGGTCAATGACTTCGGGAGCTACTACGCGGTGCAGTTGCCGTTCGGCGGCGTCAAGGGCTCCGGGTACGGCCGGTTCGCGGGCGAGGAGGGCCTCCGCGGCGTGAGTAACCTCAAGGCCGTGTGCGTGGATCGGTTTCCGAAGTTGATGGCGACGAGGATCCCGCCGCGGGTGGACTATCCAATCAACAAAGGGGAAGGTGCACGGGAGAATGGCACGGGGGCGTGGGAGATGTGTAAGGGGGTGGTGGAGACGGGATATCAGATTACGTTGGCGGGCAGAGTGAGGGGTATCCTGCGTTTGTTAGGGAATATGTAGGGCTGGACTGTATCCCTACGCGGGGCGTGTATACCTGTATATTAGGGCGGGTAGTTGGCTGTATCATAGTACTTACATATACATTAATCATATCGCTGCATGGACTTCAGTGATCGACAGTTCTGGCCCTGCTTACTGTTGATATTTGACGAGGATGACTGCCCAAGTGACATACATCCTCCAGGACCAGCTCACCAGCCAAGTCACCAGCAGCCTTACTCATAATCACCACCTGCGAACTGCAGGATCATCCTCCGAACCTCTGCAGGGGCTCCGCCAACTACGTATGAGGATTGCCAGGAGCCCAGAGTAACCCGTCGCAAATAGGGCTGAGTGGCTGGCCTATTGCTATCTATTGACATCATCAGTGGTAAGCTAACTTTTACTTTACTGCATAAGATGTAATAAGTCCTTCCGTACAGCAGCGCAGATCACCATCTCCGGCGGCGGCGGCGCCCGCCCTCCGACGAAAACGCGCAACACAACAACATCATCTCGGCCAACACTTTCCACAAACGAACGGACGAGGCTTACCCCTGACAAGCCCAACCTTAAGACCAAGGGTCGTACCAGGGTCGTACTATGTCATAAGCACTGCATCCACCTTTCGTAGACTTTTTACCCCAGACCAGGTGGAGACTTGTGGACTTGTGGACTTGTGTCCCCTTCATGCCCGAAAGTCAGGTATCCATGATGTTATACTGGTTGTGCTCCATACCGAGATATGTCATTGGCTTGTTGCCATCAGAAAAGCTAAGGATCACGTGCGACTGTGCCCCTTAAATCCTCTTCAAGAGATTAGAATGCGAACCGTGCTTTGGCAGTATGAGTATGTCATGTAGTGGACAGACGTATGACGTCACCCTGTGAAGTAACCCTCAGCCGCTGTCCATATAGTAACTTATAGTACTTGAGTAGTAGTGCGCAAAAGGATTAACTTAGTACTGGATGCGGTTCTCGAACCTGCCAGCCTTATCGGTGGCGAGACCCTGTCCTCACTTACTGCCTCTACAGTCCATAGTAGGGGTAGTGTACCGGAGTAGTACGCTCGTCACGATCCGCAAGGGTTTTTCCCATTTCCGCATTAGGAGGTCAACCAAAGCCTGGCATGGCGCCGATGCGAACCACACAACAACCCAAAAAAACGATGTCATATGTCGTTATGACGGCATCATTGCTTGCTTGCAATTTGCAGTTTCTGTCCCGTGTTTGATACTCGGTAGTCCGTAGTGTGCTGATCCTTTTTTTCCTTTTTTCTTTCGTTGTGGCATGTACACTACACTAACCTCACTACACACACACACATACATCATTCGAGAGACTACGAGAACCAACCCTCAAGTCTGTCTGGCTGTTCCCTCCCTGCTTCGGATATTTATACTTCACTCCCCTCCTCCCTCAGGAACCAGATCCAAAAGCATACAATGCGTCCTTTCACCGATACCACTGTCCACACTACTGCTTCTTCGAGTTATTCGTCCCAGGGAACCAAGACTGAGAAATAAGTGCCGATTACTTGCCACTGCCATTCTTCAAGACGACAACCAGCAAAGCTATACCTACAAGTACACCACAACCACAACTACACCACCACTACAACTACCACAACTACTACCTACCACACCACACACAGATCCCAAACCAAAGAAAACACAAACCAAAATGGGCGCCGTCGTCTCCTGTGTACGTCCCCTGACTCGTGCATTCTTCCCGAAGGTGAAAGCTATAGTAGTACCTATGTGCTAACGATCTTTACCAACAGATCCAAAGCGTCTTCCACGCCATCGGCGCCTGCCTCATGGGCATCGTCAACACCATCGGCTCCGTCTGCAAGGCCATCATCGACGGCATCGTCACCCTCTTCGACGTGATCATCTCGTGCCTCACCTGCGGGTACTGCGGGAACCGGCGGCGGACGCGGACGCACGGCCGGAGGTCGAGGGTCTAGATCTTGCCTGAAGAAGATGTGAAGAGGAGGCGGAAGATACCCTGCTGCGATGGGTTCGCTAAACCATTCTTTTTATTCGTGGCTCGGATTTGATCTACCCTGATCGGATCTGATCTTCGTTCTAACGAGGTTACGACTTATGGACTGCGCTGGTGGTTTTTGTTTGCGTGTTTCATTTCGTTCCGTTTCGCAGCTGTGTACTTGTTTTTTGTTGGTGATGGTTTTGATATCCTATCCTGTGGTTTTTATGAATTCTCTTCCTTGAATTAATATGATTCTTTCCATATCTACCTCGCATATGCTTATGCATATGCATAATGATAATGTAACACTGTCCCGAGGGTAGAGTATCAACCGCTTCCGCCCACATTATTCATGATACTAAGAGAGCCCCCCCCCCTTCCTCATCGATATACATCTCTACTACAAGGAACAGGATTATAACTCAAGTACGCCCCCCATACCCGCCCGCACCAACAACCCCCTCACCCTCTCCCCCTCCTCCCTCGTCAGCCCCCCTTCCCCCTCCCCCAACCTCTCCTCCACCAGGACCCTCACAAACCCATCCCCCGGCCCATCCGCATACTTCACCGCCGCGCAGAAATGGTTCACGGAGACGGGCCACGGCACCGGGAAATCATACCAGGGCACCCGCACCCGCAACCGGAGGAGCGTCCGGAAGACCGCAAACTCCCGCGCCCGGATCGTCTGCCGCAGCACGCGCCGGGACCGGTCGTGCGCCGGCGTGTCGTCGAGGGACGCGTCGGCCGCCAGCAGCGCCAGGAACTCGAGCTTGGCGGGGCTCCAGGGCGGGGACAGGAGTTTGTCCGGGATGCGGCAGGATAAGGTGCCCGTGGGGCTGGGGATGGTGCAGGCGGGGAGGCGGTAGGTGTTGGCTGTGGTGGCGCTGGTGGCGCTGGTTGCTGTGAAGGGGTGCGTGGAGGAGTAGATGTCGTTGGGGCTGCGGATTTGGAGCGCGCCGAGGTGGAGGTAGAGGGCTATTTTGTGGGGGTTCCTTCGGTGGGGTTTGGTGGTCGTGTTTGATGATGTTGGTGATGTTGGTGATGTTGATGATGGGTTGGGGTAGGGGTGCGCGTGGAGGATTAGGTCGCCTTTTCCGGGGCCGTTGCTGCTGCTGCTGCTGCTGCTGATGGTGGTGGTTTGGCCGGCCTGGTGGATGAGGCTGGATAGCTGCTCCTCCAGCGAGAGGAGGGTGGCTTCGTCCTGCAGCGAGAAGAGGAAGTCCCTCCCCGGCTGGCATTTCTGGTGGATCGTGTGCAGGAGGTAGTCGCGTTGGCACTGCCGGATGAGCGGCAGGGTGCACCAGCGGCAGGCCAGGAGGGCGGTCTGCAGGTCTCTGCGTTCCACTGGGGATAGCGCGAAGAAATCGAGGGGCCGGGGGAGGAAGTCCCGTGTGAAGAAGTGCGTGGCGGCGCTGGCGTTGGTGCTGCTGAATGCGAGCCGGATGAGCCAGGTGTATAGCGCCGGCGTGGACAGGGCTTCCGCGAGCCGGGGAGACGCGCGCGGAAGATTGACCTCGAGACTGTGCAGGAAGATCTCCTGGATGATCTCGGCGGGGAGAGATTCGAGTCTTGAGCCTGCCGTGGCTGGATTGCTGGGAGGAGGAGGCATTTGGTGTTGTACACTCCTGATGTAGATGTATGATGTATGTATGCACTTCAACAAGTTCTATGGCGAGATGCCTCTCAGTATCGGCCCTGCGCTGGGGTGGATTGTGAAGATTGGATGCTCAAGTCACGCATTGCTTTTGATCACTGTGAGTACTTCGAGAAGCAAAGAATCAATTGAGATGTGATGTACTGTCCTTGGAGGAGATCGAGCATCGCTGTGCGTCAGAGCTGCGCCGTTGCTAACACTAGGTGGGTTTAGTGCTCGCCTCTTTCATGCGGCAACATGTCTCATTGCATATAAGGGGACAATGCAAAGACTAATAAGCATTCTCATGTACAAGGTATTGCACTGCTCATACCCCTGTGGATATAGTTCAGGATAACAATTCCACGTATGTGAGTTTAACAGGAAACGTGGTTGGGCCGATCGGGGAATCCTCGGGTGGACTTGCACGTGGTAGATGATTCTGTGTACATATAGGAACTTTGATACCTATGCGTGACCTCTAGTAGTCACAGTCTACCTGGAAAGAGACACTACATCTCTACTGTGTCAAGATATCAAGGTTATCTTGGATCATCGTGACATATGGGAAGAAGAGCTATCAACACAGTCTACTTGATATCGGAACTCCTGAGATCGATGATTGACACATCCGTATGGTGCTATAGCAATCCTACTTCGTCTGACGATGGAATATAGCTTGATACTCTGAAGATAATGGTACTTGGCCGGGGTGCTGTATTTACGACAATACGTCAACACCCTTTTCCATGAGATGTCGGCCTTCGTGTCTGCATCACATTCGCGCAGGGATACATGCTCTCCTTTGTACTCAGCGCACACCAAGACCTTGACAAGTCATTCAAGCATCGAAAGAACAGACGATGCATATTCAACCCATAATTGACACATCGAACCTACAGCCTACAACCAAATAAGGATGAGAAAACGATAAATTGAACATCTTTCTATACATAGTCCTACAACCAGCAATCACACGACCAGACAGACAAAAGGGTATCCTAGCTGGCCAACATGCTTGACAGATAAGTACGAGAACAAGTCTTGCTTTGTGTGTTGTGTGGCTATATCTGGAGGTTGCAGGACAAAGGTGGACGGAAATGGCATACAAGGGATTCAGCCAGTTTAGACAACGGACATCTCGCCGAAGCGCTCCTGTAGGTTGCAAAGAATGGTTAGCCTGTTTGTTTCTCAAGATTTATAATACTGGCACAATCAAGGGTTGGGAATCTCACCTTGTAGCCGGCCGGCATCCAGCGACCCTTCTGGACAAGGGAGGAGGTCTTCTCGTCGATCTCGGGCTGGGCAGCAGCAACCTCGTCCTGGAGTGGGATGGTCTGATTAGCAAAAATCGAGGCGGAAGGTCGGAACGATCGCAACGTACGACGGTGAGGTCCTCGAAGGGACGGGCGGTCTCGATGTTCTCGAGGGTCTTCTGGAGGTTGCGGAGTTCAACCTCGACCTTGCCCTTGGTCTCCTCAGCGCTCTGGACGGCCTGGGCCTCGAAGGCGTCGATGGCCTTCAGCTGGCGGTTGACATCGTAGGTGGCGGGCTTGAAGCTCTTGAAGTGGCTCTCGAGCTGGTCGACGATGGCCTGGTTCTTCAGCACCTTGCGGTAGTGGGCGAAGTCGACGGTCTGGGGCTGCTCGGACAGGACCTGAACCTTGCGGCGCGCGTCGTCGTTACGCTTCTTGAAGGCCTGGAGGGAGGCAGCGGTCTGACCGCGGAGACCGAGCGAGCTGGTCAACTTGGTCCAGTCGATCTTGAGAGCGGCGCTACGCTGTAATCCAGGCTGTTAGTGGGCAATCTCGCTGGCTGACTGCGTCAGAATATCTGGAAAACGGTGGAGACATACGGCGGCCATTTTGAATTGTGTTCTGGGAGGGAGTGGGAGGGAGAGGGGAGGTCAACGTGCAAAGCTGGAGAATCCGGGAGGTTGAGGGTTGACTCGGCAAGATTTGGAATGGGGATGGTATCACGTGACCCGCGTTTCCCGTCTTCCGAACGGCCACAGCACCACCACCCGCAGCCAGAAAGGCCAAGGAGTTAAGTATGCAGTGATTGTTGTCACTGTGCCACCGCTACAGTGCCTGAATATTAAAAGTACTGTAGATGCACACCCGCTACAAATTACAGATAGAGAGCTTAATAATATTTCTGGATCATTCAATTCTGCTTTTGAGCCAATTGATTTACACAATGGGACTTGCCAACGTATCCACCCTAGAGGACATCATTTGGGCTGCATACCCATAATCCAGCCTGCCAGCAGGGTCGATACAGCTCACCCACTGGCGCGTGCGGTTAAGGTGACAACGCTTATATGCTAAGAGCCATGATGGAGTTGACAATGTCGTTGTCGTTCTCCCGAAGAGCCTTGACGGCCTTCTTGCGAGACACATTAGCCTGGGCCATAACCAGTTCGATGTCCTTCGCCTCAAGGCCAGACTCATCAACCTCCTCGCCATCATCCTCCTCCTCCTCCTTCTTGGCCTCAGCCTCGGGGGCCTTGCCCTGAGCGTGGTCGTGCTCGTGGTCGTGACCGGCGTGCTCGTTGGCAGCGGCCTCGGCGAGCTGCTGAGCAGCGGAGGCCTGGGCCTGGGAGTTCAGGTCCTCGATCTTGGCCTCACCGAAGATGCTGTAGGAACAATGTGTAAGCTTGGGGTCATCCATTGATAGTCTGAGGTCATCACAAAAGAAACCACGTACATCCAGGTGTTGCTGGTAGGGGAGCGGTAGACATCGGGCTGGTTGATGACAAAGAGGATCTGTTGTCGAGCTCGAATTAGCCATACTGCTGCCACATTCCTCGTCCGCTCGCCGACACGCCTCCGAAAATTTCACTGTAGGACGGTTGCCGAGCGATCGCGGATAGCGGGGTAAGAAGGATTCGGTCGCAACTCATACGTTCTTGGGGCGGCGGAGAGTGACACGGGTGATGCCAGGGACGTGCTTCAGGCCGAGCTTGCCAATGGCCTTGCGAGCCTTCTTCTCGTTGCGAGAGTGGATGGTGACGGCGGCACCACCGGGGATGGTGGGCTCATCGCCAGCCTCAGACTCAGAGTCGCTGCCGGCATCCTCAACCTGGGTCTTGGGGACCTCCTCGTCGGGGAGCTCTTCAACACGGGGATCGGCCATTTTGTATGTGTGTAAGTTGAGTAAAGCCTAAAGTGGGCTGAGATGGTGGTTCGAAAGGTCAGCAATTCGCACGGTAGTGGGACTCGCACAGGTGGTGGTTTGGGACGAGGCTCGAATTGGGCCTAAGAGACCCAGAAACTTCCACAAAACTGCAAGAATTCGCCAAATTCAAGCGGAAACGGCATCTGGGCGGTCACAAATCCCATTTGAACGTACCTGGACACAGAATAGGGGACTGTGGTGGATGGAGGGGATTTTTTTTGCCTTGGTTGGAGTTGGGAAGACTTGAAGCTGTGTGAATGTCATCCTGCCGAAAATCGTTAGCGAGCTTATTGGGGGGGCCCTCCCTCTCCCCCCGGACACACAAGCAGCGGCTCCTCTACAGACCAAGTTCGTCTGCATACAACCAACTAGCTACTGAGTTACGCTGTTATAGGCAAACTTATAGTTTTTAATCTTCGAAGCCTCAATCTAGACCAAATCTTGAAATTAATACAATTTACAATGAAAGTCCCTTTTTTTCGTCTTTTTTTGCTTTGAAAGTCTAAATTGTGTTCATTGCCCATTTCCTTCTCAGGAGTTGACCCGCTGATGTCAAGTCGAAGACCCAGTTGTATCATAAGTCAGGTACTCGCTGAAAGGCGCTCGTTTCAGGCGCGAGCGGGTTTCAGCTTTCCATGACGTACGAGAACAAGCCATGTCAGGATATCAAAGGTTCTTGAATCATTTTTATGCTGTCAAATAATGCATACAGCGTAATTTTTTGCTGAACATAAAATTAACCCATCAGCAAATAAACCCCGTCCTAAGGCACCCTGTCACACTTTGCACCGAGCCCCAATAACCATCTATGCCTTGGGAGCAGCAGCTCTGAGCTTGGCGTGAGCCTTCTGGACCTCGTAGCGAGCCTGTAGAGTTGAAACATGTCAGCCTTCGTCCATTGTCCCTGCGCGCGTCCAGAGAGCCATTCCATTCCACCGCCGAACCACAAATAAGCCCCAATATGGCCCCGTTGTCCCTTCTCCAATGGCTCTCACATGGCGCGCGCATGTCACAAATCCATCTCTGTCGCACGTACCTGCTTGCGGAGTCTGAGAACCTTGAAGCGCTCGAAGTCGGTCAGGTTCTTCCGGCGCTCGATGCGGTCGGTCTTCTTAGCGAAGCCGCTCTGAGCCCACTTGCCATCGATCTCGTTCTTCTCCCAAAGCTTCTTGACGGGGCCAGTACCGGCAGCACGGGGGAGCTGGGGAATGACGAAGTGGGTGAGGGTGGCGTGGGAGAGGGGGAGGACGTGGCGGGGGACGATCTTCTTCTCCTCGGTGGAGGGACCATCAACCAGAACCTAATCGGGTGCAACTCATGTCAATTTTTGATGTTCATGTTCATGTTCATGTTTCCCCTCCCGCAGCAGAATCCCATATCCCGTCTCTTGTCTTTTGCCGACCGAGATCCCCGGGGTTCCTCCAACCGCAAATTCCGCGCGAATTTCATAGAACGTACACGTCTGTGGTCGACAATCTCGACAATGGCGGCGAGCTTGCCGGTGTAGGGACCGCTGCGGATCAGCACAACGCGGCCAACCTCAACCAGCTTCCATTGAGCAATCTTGACATCGATATCGGCCATGGCGAAGGCTTCCTATTTTTTTGCAGAACAAAGAACGACTTTAGTTTGGATGTTGCGTGCGTGTGTGTGTGACAGGGTGGTCGTAGATTTTGGGGAAGGGCGACAAGAACTCACGGTCGACAGACTCCGGGTGGGACGGTGGTGGTGATTTGTTGTCGAAATGTCGGGGTTGTCGAAGGTCGTCCTAAACGCACAAGTCTCGTCGCACTCAACGGGGGCTGACTGGATAGCGAATTTCGGTGGTTGCGGCCCTTCGCCCACAAGAGTCTCGCTTAGCAGCCAGTAGCAGCCCGCCGCCGGGTGTTTGCGTGCGGCCTAGGGCTGCTTCCGCCCCTTAGCGCCCTCCATCGGCCACCGGATATTTTCCGCTCCGAGCACCGCGCCTTTTAAGCTTCTGATTCAGCAGCAACTGTTTGCTGGTGTTTCTGTTCTCTCTGTGTGCGTGCAGTTCTCTCTGCAACGTTCCAGACTTTTGGGATTTGGAACTTCAGGACAAATGTGGTTCTGATCATGACGATCAATTAATCGCCTTGAAGCTTTGCTGCTTTGAAGCTTCAATTGCTCATAAGCTACACTAACTTCGACAGTGTACGCGCATCGTGTGTTATACTGGTATGCATACACTCCTTTCGTTTTGCACCTCCTACCTCGCTCAATTCTTACATGATGCGGTAATTTGCGATTGACGCAGCGTCTGTGATGCCCTCGCCGGGGTTTTCTATACAGCGCTGCCGCATGATATTTAATTCTTACATATTCTGATATCCTCAACACTTCGTCTTCTCTTGCTTCTCACATTTCCATGTGTTATTCATACTAACATTGCGAAGACCTTAGCAGCAGACTCAATTCTTTCGCCTTTTCACTTCGATTGTCCACTTCGAGATATTGGTATGCATCCCACTTTTTGCTTTCATCTGCCCTCCCCAGTTCCGGTGATTAAAAACATGATATCACGCCTAGATAGTAGTTGATGCCTTCTGGCAATGATATTTCCCTCATCACCAAGATCTCTGAGGAACATCCTTTAATCCAGACTTTGGATCATCACTCATCTTTGCTTTGACTGGTTTCTAACCTTGTGCAAATTCAGGTCCCGTCTCAAGTCTATTATAGCTATTTTGACTCAATGCACATCTCTTTCATTTTCAAAACTCTTCACTCTGTAGAATCCATCCTGCGTAGACTAGCATCTTTCCTCTCGCCCAAGGCCCGTAACATTGTTATATCGAGCCCGATTACATGTTGGCAGAATTAGTGGACGGCGAAGTTCAGAGAAAAGGTTTCGACGCTATTAAAAGATCTAAATATATGCGAAAGTAACATATGGTATAGTTTTACGTGGAAAGATGCTGAGGGGCCTACATGAACCTCCTGTTTCCTTTTCGTGAAGTCCATCTATATCATTAACTGTAAACGACCGAGTGCGGGGACGAGGCTATCACGATGAACCCGCACCCATCCCCGCAACAGTAGCGATCGGGCCCTCGCGACTCAGCACCCACATGAAGATAAATTGGATGATGTACGCATAAACGAACAGAAACTGGGTGCGGCGGTTGCGCTGCGAGCGAGCAACGGTGTGCATAGATCCCGAACGCATGGAGGCGTCACTAGTGGAATCCGGAAGCAGAACGTATTTGAGGGAGCGGAGCTAGGTTGGACAGCAAGGGTTAGCTAGCGACCCGGCAACTACGGTATCACCACGGGGTACGTACCAGGAAGAAGGCGTTAGCCAGGAACGTGTAGATAAAGACAACCCAACCAACCCAACCACCGGTGCCTCGACCAGGCGTCAGGATTTCAGACGCCAAGAGCGTGAGGATGATTCCGACGAACTTATACCCGGAGTAGGCAACGAGATCGAGGAGCTGAGACTCGTTGTTGATGCTGAGGATGTACATTGCCAGCTTCAGGCACATGATCTCGAACAGTATGACCGCGATAGCTGTCGTGGTAATCGACCCTAAGAGCTCCGGGTGGAAGTTTCCGCGGAACCCTGCCAACATGGCCGAGAGCAGAATGTAGGTGACCAGTGCCATCACAGGGATATACATGTCAGGCGAGTTGAGATCATCACGGGGTGGAAGGAACATGGAGGAGTACTGCTGCTGTGAGATCTGGCCATTGGGGCCAGGTGCAGCCGTCGTCAGGCGTGCCTGTTGGCGGGACCAGGGCTTGTGTCGCCATGGGAAGAGAACGAGGGAAAGCTTGTTCAGGACGTAGGAGTTCGAAACGTTGAAGTAATGCTTCAGGGCCGGAATGGACACATAACGGTTTAACTGGGGGGAGGAGGTTAGCAATGAACATTGTCAGAATGCCATGATCCATGATATCGGCGCTGCTTACGTTCTGCTCCATATACTCCTGGCCAGCCATCATCGCCGTCTTCCCGACCTGAAAACTCATCTGCGCCGTTGGATCATTGATGAACTGGCCGAACCCCGGGCCGTAGGTCCCGCTGCCACCTTGCGCAGGTGCGGGTTGGTATGGGTTGCCATAGCCCGCGGATTGAGACTGCTGAGATGTCGGAGGCGGCGGCGAGCGCATCATTGGAACTGTAGAGACATGCTGAGGCACTGGGTGGTGAAGCGGAGGCGACTGCGCCGGAGGTGGAGCGAATGATTGGCGATACATGTTTTCTGAGAGGGGTGTCGAAGTCGAAGATTTTGGACAGGTTGAGGTTAGACTCGATGGGATGATATTGGGGGAGTTCGTGGGGCGCCGAAGCGGCAGAGAGCTACTTAATGAGATTTGCACGGAGTTGGAGAGATGAAGGTGTTTATACGTGGCTGAAGTCCGCCGCTCCTTCCGCTCCCCAGCTCAGCTTGCCGCCCACGCCCACACATTCCCCACCCGCGCGGACCTCATCATCAACCTTCCACTCGATTATTACATCACCCAGCAAATATCTCGAAACACCCTCCGCAAACATGTTGGAATCCTTCGAAATCCTCGACACCTCGGGTGTAGTTCTCTGGTCAAAGTCCTACGCCCCTGTGGGTGCCCACGTGGTCAACAGTCTTATCAGTGATGTTTTCATCGAAGAAAAGGCCCAGATTCAAGGCCCAAATAGTACCTCGCCAACTTTCAGAAAGGAGAAGTATACCTTAAAGTGGAAGAGAGTCAAGGAATTCAATCTCATTTTTGTGGTATGTGCCTTCTCCAATGCAACTTGCGCTTCGTGGGTTCTAACAATGCTGTGAGTCAGGCCGTCTACCAGTCTATTCTACAGCTGGGCTGGATCGACAAACTCCTCGATAATATCGCTACCCTGTATATCGACCTTTACAAAGATCAACTGAGAAGCACTCGCGCAAGGATAGTGCAATACCCGTTCGACAAATACTTTGACCAGCAAGTGCGCGAGCTCGAGGGCAGCTCCGGATTTGTCGCATCGGAAAGTTCTGTGGCGAATGCAGTTGATAAGAAGGATCCGCTTGTCTCATCTGACAATGGGGGCCCACCACCGCCATCGGTCTCTGGCCTCATCAAAGGTATGTTCTACTGTGTGCCCCCGATTTCAGGGCTTTACTGACGGTCGCAAAGCGCAGCAACAAGCTGCGCTCGGCGGCGTGGTCACCTCAGATGAGGGTACGCCATCCCAAACTCCAGACATTTCGAGATCGACAACTCCCGTTGCCGGTCATATCCTTACCGCCAAGCTAGGCCCCGGAGGTCGTATGTCGCGCCGTGGACGCAAAGCCGCCAACTCCAGCGCCAATGCTTCATCCGGTGACGAGAAAGGGCGAAAGGATAAGGCTCCAAAGAGTGGAAAGAAAATGCGTCGGTGGGATGCAGACGGTTTCGCTGATGAGGACGATGGCCAGGTCCTGGACTACTCGGCTCCGGCTGATGCTGAGGGAGCACAAGTGCCAGCGGTCGAGGCTGTCTCCGAAGATTCATGGGGTCGGAGAACTGGTAAAGGCCAGTTCGTGCTCAAGGACCTCGGAGATGAGGTTCACTCAATCCTTGAGAATGCAGAGAGCGAGAAATTGAAGGGTGCTGCTTCTTCCAGTATCGTTGGCTCGGGGTTCAACGCCATCGGTGGTCTCCTGCGGAACATTGTCGGCGGTAAGGTTTTGACGGAAGCTGATCTAGAAAAACCCTTGAAAACGATGGAAGATCATCTCCTGAAGAAGAACGTTGCGCGGGAAGCGGCGGTCCGACTTTGCGACGGTGTCCAGCGGGAGCTTGTCGGGAAGAAGACGGCTAACTTCCAAAGTGTGGATGCGGCCCTGCGTTTGGCCATGGAATCCTCCTTACGCAAGATCCTGACACCAACTTCTTCTCTCGATCTTCTTCGTGAGATTGATGCTGTCAGATCTCCCACGACCAAGGAGGCGAATCCCCGTCCCTACGTCATTTCGATTGTTGGGGTGAACGGTGTCGGAAAATCAACTAATCTTGGAAAGATTTGCTATTTCTTGTTGCAGAACAACTACCGTGTTCTGATTGCGGCCTGTGACACTTTCCGGTCCGGTGCAGTGGAGCAGCTCCGTGTTCATGCCCGCAACCTCAAGGAACTTAGCCAGCGTGAGACTGCTGGTGAAGTGGAACTATACGAAAAGGGTTACGGCAAGGACGCAGCGAACGTCGCCAAGGACGCTGTGGAATACGGCGCAGCCAACAAGTTCGATGTTGTCTTGATCGATACCGCAGGCCGCCGCCACAACGACCAGCGTCTTATGTCGTCTTTGGAGAAGTTTGCCAAATTCGCTAAGCCCGATAAGATCTTCATGGTCGGCGAAGCGCTCGTTGGTACGGACAGTGTGATGCAGGCCCGTAACTTCAACCAGGCCTTTGGTACGGGACGAAACCTTGACGGCTTCATTATTAGTAAATGTGACACTGTGGGTGATATGGTAGGCACTCTGGTTAGCATGGTTCATGCGACGGGTATCCCAATTGTGTTTTTGGGTGTTGGTCAACACTATGGTGACTTAAGAGGGCTGAGTGTCCCTTGGGCTGTCAACTTGTTGATGAAGTGAGTAGTCTTGTGCGATTTAAGGTTCTAACGCTAGAATGATGATGCTATAGCTAGTCTTTTTTTTAACGACTCTAGAATTATTTATGGGACAAAATGCCAGTTGAAAATGCATACATGACCTGGCAAGGATTTTTCTATGGGAGTAGTCTTCAGTCCATCCAACTCCACCACAACAAATACAAAATTCCGTACGAAGGCTCAAATATATCTTGGTGGAGGAGTATACTAGAGATGGAACTCTCTCGAGAGATGAGGAACAAATCCACAGAGTATGAAGGCTCAAAAGGTGCGTGTGATTATCGGCATATATATAAGTAGAGGCCGGTATAGCCGCCATTTCTGCTGGTCCTACTGCACTTTATCGGAATCGAGGCGAAACGGACCAATAGGCTTGACTTCCGATGCAGAATCCCATCGCGCTGGTCATGTGTGCCACCAAAGCATCGAATAAGCCATAATTTAATACCAGCGTCTACAGATGTTGTTGTTGTTGTTGTTGTTGTTGTTGGCCTATTACGCACGTGGTGGTGAGCGTGACCACAAGCTGGAGCGGATGAGTCAGCTGCAAGCCTGCAGAGGGGCTTACATCATCTGCAGGGCCTCGCCGATGATCTTGTGTGGAGTGGAGTTACTCCGCGCGCAACATCTTCGAGATCCAGTCTTGCTGCTGACTGCGCTTATCATCATTACTCTCTTTCTTTCCTCCCTGCTCGCCTTCAGCTTTGGGACACGGATCTTACGTGGTTGAAAGATCACTTTTTATTTGCGTTTCACCCCTTCAATCGCTTTCAGTCGTCATATCCTGGGGGCTCCTTCGCCCCCCGCACTGCGAACGACGTGTGGCCCTTGAGCTCCATCATCTCTGCTGAAAACGCAAGGGAGGCTCACTGAGGCTGGAGACACGACCTTTGTTCATTCCACTATCATTCAGAATATCTGAGGACCATTCTTCGCGAAAATGAGGACAGACGAGCAGGGTCCGTTCAACCGGCGACACTCTTCCACCCTCCACTACCAAACCTTCGACACCCCACCGCCAAAGTCTCGCGGAAGACCGAATTCTGGACAGTCTGGATCGTCTGGCGGAGACTCGCATCATCAGCAGAATGACAATGGCTCCGAGCGCGGGTCTGGGTCACCACTCCCGAAGCGGCAGATGGCCATCCTAGCCTTCATCTCCCTGTGCGAACAAACGGCCTTCAACTCGATTAGTCCCTACCTACCCGAGATGGTGTCGTCATTTCCTGAAGCTGAAGCTCGACCGAATACCGTGGGCATGTATGTTGGAGCGCTGGCTACGGCCTTTGCAATCGCGCAGCTTGTGACCAACTATTTTTGGGGCTGGTTGTCGGATCGTGTGGGCCGGAAACCGATCATCCTCCTGGGCACCATTCTTACGGCACTATGCTTCTGTGCGTTTGGATTCTGCAAGACACTATATCAGGCTATTGCGGTACAGGCGTTAATGGGTGCGGTCAATGGTAATCAGGGTCTCGTATCGACCTGTCTCGGTGAGATCACCGACCGCAGCAACCAATCCAAAGCGTTCGCCTATCTCCCCGTCTTGTATGGCATTGGAGGCGTCACCGGCCCCATCCTTGGCGGATTGCTGATCTTCCCCAAGAACCCATTCGACAAGAGTCAGCCCAACCCATACCCATACGCTGCCCCCAACCTCATTGCGGCGGCAATCCTCATTGTCGACTTTGTCGCTTCGATTTTCCTCCTCGACGAGAGTCTTGACGATGCGGATGCCCTGCCCCATTTTGGCCGGCGCGTTCGGGCCCTGTTTGCCTGGCTCTGGCAATGGACCAGCTCCGCCAAACGCGCGGGATGGATGAAACCACCGCATCATGCTTCATACCGCCACCTCCGAACACAGTCCACCGACAGCCAGGATCACGACAGCGAATTGGACTCGGCCTCGGAGGTCTCCGAATCTCCCCGCCCGCACCCGGAATCGTTGATGCAAAGTCAAATCTGGAACCGGGACACGATCTTGCTCCTTTTGACGTACCTTGTGTTTGCCCTGTGCAACGTCTCCTTTAACTCGCTCTTCCCCATCTTTTCACAAGCCAGGCCCCCATTGGGCCGAGCTCTCACCCCCTCAGAGATCGGTCTTGCCCAGGGGTTCACGGGGCTCGTTACCATCATCTTCCAGATCTGCATCTTTGGAAAGTTGCGCGACAAGATGGGCAACCGATGGTCTTACCGTGCCGGACTGCTGGGATTCGTGGTGTCATTCCTCCTTATGCCCTTCATCGGGTACAAGGGCAACGACACGGATAGGAGCGGTGTCACCGGCAAGACCGCTCTGATGGCCATTGAACTATGTTTTGTCTTGCTGATCAAGACTGTCGCCTCGGTAGGCGGGTTGACCAGTGCACTCTTACTGGTATGCATCTCTTCCCGAGCTCAACGCTTTGAAAACATTTCTAACGAATTGCAAAACCGAATAGATCACAAACTCCGCCCCGGACCACACGGTCCTCGGCTCTCTGAATGGCCTCGCGCAAACTCTCTCCGCCGCCGGCCGCGCCGTCGGACCCCTCATCTCCGGCAGTCTGTTCAGTCTGGCCTCCCGTCTTCCTACCAAAGGCGAAGCCATGCCCTTTGGTGTTTTCTCCGCCGTCTCTTTTGTCGGATTCATCCTTAGCTTCGGTATCCGCGCCCGTTCCCTCGAAGCGGAAGACTGGGAAAGCGACGACGACGATGACGACGACGATGAGGACGAAGACGACGCCGGCGACGACAACACCAACAACACCAACACCACCAACCACGAACGAAGATCCTACAAACCCGGCAACGAAGACGAAGAAGCTCGTCCAGCTCGTTAGAGTTGTCGAAGATATCTAGATAGATTCCCTTTATTCATTGTCTTGACTATCGTACGTAAACCGCAAGATGGGAAAACCTCTCATCCCTTGCATGGAACAAGAAAGCAGAAAGACAACAGACAGCCAAAAGAAAAGAAGAACAAGAACATCTACATACATATTCCTCCAAGCGGGATTAACGACCGAGACACGACAACATTCCTTTTCATTCTTCTGGTTTACTTGATCTTGTACCATTCGGCTTTCTGATTTATTGATTTTGTTGCCATTGATCCGATAGAGGCAAGCCAGCGCCTGCACCAAATCCGAAGCCGCTGATTATTCTGCTTTTCTGCGTGTTTTGTTTAGGTTTCCCAAAAGAGCGGTTGTCCCTGAGTGTGGGCTTTTGTGCATAGCTGGAGTTGTTTTTTTTTTTGTTGGTCAATCTTAGCCTGCTTTAGAGGGGACAGAGGACGTGACGGGGCAGGGGTGTACGTATGTAAATACTTAGGTTATTGTTTATTGTCCTTTGTTTATCCTCGAGTGTATGCATTTCTGCTTTGCTTGCTTTTCCTGTCTGGGGACTTTTGGTATTGGGTGGTGAAAGGGTAGGTTGGGTTCTAGGTCAAGGTCGATCGATGTGCTATGCTTTTGCTAGGGTTGAGTACTGTACTCCGTACTAACTATGCCTTCGGCGCTTCCGTTACTTCGATCTGGTTAGTGGTGATGTTATGCAATCGCGAAGATAGAGGGTTATCCACTAGATTACACATGCATACAGAGAGAGAGTTAGAGAGTGAGGAGAGACTAGTGAAAAACACTATACCGTCATCCGTCGCTCTGTTTTCATCGGGAGATACCTAGTCATAACCACGAAATGGAAGGCTACGTCAAGATTCGTTCCAGGTACCTAACTAGAACACGACTGGAGAGAGAAACGTGATGGTCAAGCCATAAAAGTCGTACAGGACAGAAAGTAGATAGCGAGAGAGGGAGGATATAATATTTGAAAAAGGCAAACCCAAACCAGTCACAGGTATCATTTCACATCATAAATAATCATATCAAGAAAACAAGGAGAGAACTAGCTACTAGTTACTCTTGGAGGAAGTTCTACAGACGTCGCTCGGATGTCCCCGCTGTCTCCTGTTGTTGTTGTTGTGGTCCAGGTTTCGACCCTTGTCGGGCCTTGCGAGCCCATGGGATGTCCTTGGCGAAGAGTTGTCTTAGTTCCGGGGAGATGATCTTTGCGTCCTTGTCGCCTGGTCGGTTGCTGGGTCCGGCGGCGGCGCTGCTGCCGGTGGCGAAGCCGGTGGATTGCGGAGGGCGTTCGGGGGATTTGCCCTTGTTGTTGTTGTCGTTGGTATTTTCACCGGCAGCAGGGGAGTCCGTAGTGGGTTTGCGTTGGTAGGCTGCTGGAGATGGAGAGGGGAAGTTGTTTTTCTTGTCGATGGCTTGGACGGCTCGTTCGAAGCGGTGAAAGAGAGATTCGGCGCGAGTCAGGATTGGGACGAGTTCCATGGTGTTGGACAGTTCGTTGACTAGACAATACATTAGCATGAGGGTTGGGAGACGTGCGAGAAGAGGATGACGTACTGTACTTCAGGACCTCATCGAACTGCTTCAGATGGTCCATGATCACATCCCTGTGCTTCTCGAGGATTGCCAGGGCAATGAAGAGGTGGAAGCTGCTCGACAGGTAATCCGTCCATAACGTCTCCCACAGACGCAAGACGTCCACCCATTCGAATTCACGCTTGTACCAGACCAGGAGCATGCGAAAAAAGAAGAAAAAGTTGGTACTATCGGCAGATTGGAGGTGGAGGTACAGCTGCGGATCCATGAGCTGAACGAGGTGGTCCAATGTAGTCAGCTGTGCGCGCATGCCGGATTGATCCCGGAGGAAGTTTTGTTCCTGGTTCACCGTGTTAGCATAGCATGAACAGCTTTTGTGTGCTGCGAAGAAATCGTTACCATCCTGTCCATGAACCCGACAAAGGCCCAAAATGCAACGGCATCATCCTGCATGACCGCATATATTGGCGCTAAAAGATCGCTCATGCCTTGGACATATCCAAGATCAGGGTTGTATTCGTTATATGTCAGAAGCATGTCTTTCATTTGTTCTAGATGCACGTTCGTTCCGGTCTCGGCAAAAGGCGAGTCAGGATCTGGATGGGGGATGTCTTCGCCAGCAAATAGGGGTATCGTGCGATCTGTGCGATGGACATCTTTCTCTGCGGGTGGGTCAGTACTGAACAGTCATGCAGTCCTCAAAGTACCTACCTATTCTGTTCCTCTGCTCTTTCCACCAGTCATACTCTTCTGCCGTGGAACCGCCTTCGATCATCTTTTCCCACCAAGCACCTTTCAAACGAATGTACTCATCTCTCTTCGAACTGATCAGAGCCTGGCGCTCGTCGCGACAACTATCCCACGGATACACGCCGAGAAGGAAAAGCCATGCCTCTTTCCGGACGCCGTCGTTGGGGTCCAGACCACCGTGGAATATTCGCTCCTTCACTTCTTCAACAGTCACTTGCAACCGACCCGTATGCGGGTCGAAGAAACCCTCCCACTCTTTCAGAGTCACTGTTTTCCGGCGCTCTTGGATGGACAAGGTTCCCGTCTCCAGTTCTAGGATCTCAAAGTCGCCCACTGAGCTATTCTCCATGCCAAGCACATCCCGCGCAGTCCAGATGCGCTGGTTCCTTTCGCGCTCACTCTGTTCCGAGATGCTCATGGCCCAACGAGCAAGGTAGAGCCTAGCGCTGTCGAATTCATCCTGCAGAGTCTGGATCTCAGGCGTCCTCATCAAGCGACGAACCTGGGGAGGTATCCTGGGGTTGTCCGCCAATTCATTCGCGGTTCGCCTGGTGAAGGTCGTAATCTTGCTGAGCGATTCAAGAACTTTCCACCGTGCTTCCTTAAGCGTCTTGACAAACGGGTCCATGCCAGCATCTGGTTGTCTGCTCCCCCCAGGTTGCGCTGGAGCAACAGTCTGGTCCTGTGAGTTCCTCGCGGCGTCCGAAGTTGGTTGTTGTCCGAAGGAGATCCTATCCTCCTCGGACGGATTTATGAGATAGACGCTACTGTCCAGAGCGGACCGTTGCACCTCGACGTATCTCCGGAGCCATCGCAGCACCTCGTCCCCACCCCAGAACACACTCCCATCCTCTCCGAAGGGATCGAAGCTCTCCCGGGTTCTCTTCTTCTTCTGCAGTATCGTCGACTCGCACTCGCTGTCGTGGAAGAATAGTGCGGGGAAGCTGTCCCCGGCGCGGGTGTTGATCACGAGACTGCCAAACCACCATCCCAGACTTGGCGGTCGCACAAGGAGTGAATAGATCTCTGACAGGGGCACGGCGAAGGCGTAGAGGCCTATAGGGTCTTTGTAGGTGGTCGTGGTGGGGAGAGCGGGCACAAGGTATTTCTGTCGCGGAGGGGAGGCGCCGTCCGATAAGTCAACTTTGACGTAGGTGCTGTAGGCGTCACCAAGGGAGGATTCCGGTACCCAGGCGAGGAGGTAAGATGAGATGTCTTTGGTGTGGTTGGTAGCGGTAGAGGTTCCGGAGGCATACGGCAGGGGCTTTTGTTGGATCAGGGCAATAAACCCAGGGATATTGTCTTTAGAGGAGGGAGTGGGGTGGACATAGACCTATGATGCGCGGAGAAAGGCGGGGTTAGCTATGTTGACAGCGACACTCAAGCATGGGAGGACGGACTTTGCTCTTGGAGAATAGAAGCTTGACTCCTCGGCGGGAGGTCGAGTGAGAGATCGTGTTATAGTCGTCCTCTTCGTCATCGCTGACATCGTAGTAGGAGGCCGTGGGCGAAGGCGGCGAAGGCGGGGGCGTGTATTTGACTCGGTTGCCTGCCATAGTGATAGCTCGGTCGCACACGGCTATCTCATCGGATTTGAGTTGACAGTTGCAATGTGCGAGCGATAGTTTCGAAGTATGCTATGGTAAGAATGTTGACAAAAAGGAGACAAACTAAGTAGGATGGCACAAGTCAGCGGACGGTCGGAGGAGAATTGCGGAGAAAAGACGAGTGGATGAATGTGGTGAAAGAGAGAGAGAGAGAGAGAGAGAGAGAGGGAGGGAGGGAGAGTCACGGCGGAAGGTCACGACGTAATCATCGGACGACCCACCACGAATTTCCCATGTGATTCGCAGCCGTTCCTTACCGGCCTTCTTGAATATCTATAGAGATATATAAGATACAACTTGAATGCAATTCAGACTGCGCAAGAGGTGTTTGTCACAGAGTATTCAATGCTTAGAATCAGAAAGACATAGCAGAGGATGTAACTTATCTTACCTTCTGACAAATTTCATCGCCACCGGCAGGAATGATGGTCCGCAGCCAGGCAGCAACTAAACCCATCGACATTGCGCTCATCCAAGGCATCAGTCATTTACCAGAGAGAATCTAAAGTCTAGGTATACGGAGTGCCCATCAATCATTGAAGTCTTCTGCCAAGAACCAGAATTGCGAGTCCTATATCTACTACTTGCCCCGCGCTCACAGAACGCCCGAAGCATCTCGACACATACTCTGAATTACTCACTACCTTGGTCTTGCAGCACCGATCGAGCTTGTATTGCACGGAGGGCATCAGCAATCTATGATTGGCCAATCTATCGGCCATATGTCCAGTAGTACTCGAGCCTCCATGGAACGCTGCAGTGCAAAAGTACAGTCAGTACATGTAGAGAACCGCCAACACGGGATCTCATAACCTCTTCAGGAAACGATACGCCTGTCCAATGGAAACTTCTGTGGCTGCAGGTCACCACTTCAAGGCGCATTGCATCCGTATCTATAAGAAAGGAAAGCAGACCGACCAGCGGAAGCCTGGATAGATAGCTGGCGCCATTCCTGACACTGACCTCAAAATCATCTCGAAAATGCCCGACCTTCATCGTACTTTGCCTGCATCCTGGTATCGTAGTCAAGGGCTCTATCAACTTGAACGGAGAGCGGTGTTTCTGAAGGCAAGAGACCTTGTGCTTCAGTGTGTTCACACCCCCCTGACCGAATCACGCCTCTAGTCATGGTATCTTTTAGGTCCCGTCACTCGATTCCGTGAGGTGGGCGCACAAGTCGAATACGAGATCGCTCAGCGCCCACTGGTTGCTTTTCGATGCTCCGGAGATGGCCCTTATCCTGGTGCAGAAGAGATCCAGGTGCGATGCTTGAAGACGGTAGGCTTGGAGACCGCACAGTGATCGAAAGACATAGCGCTGAGAAGGCTACAGGAACGACCACTAAGACATCATGTTACTCCCACAGGTCTGGTCTTCGCAGCCCTGGGGGACGAGGCCCCGGATTTTCACGAGTATTTCCCCGAGCTGGAACCGTTGCTCCAGAAAGTGAACTTCACCAAGCTTCCGTACCGCCACAGCATCAAGTATGAAGGTCGATTCAACTGGAAGACTATGTATGAAGTGGTCCAAGACCACCAGATGGCGTCGCAAAGCTAGGCTGATTGATGTCAAACCAGGGTGGATGGCTACCAAGAGTGCCTGCATTGCCAGTACACGCACCCGTCCTTCTCCGTCTACTACCCCCCGACCTCGTACGCGGTGCACAACCATCGGAACTTCTCACAGCACATCGCCGACCCCGACAAGCCGGATGATGGTCTGTTTCTCTACTTTTTCCCGAACTGCACCCTGAATGTGTATGGCGGGGGCATGTCGTCGTTCCGCGTCTGTCCGACGGAGGATCCTAATGTGACGAGGATGGAATTCGACTACTACCACATGGAATCGGGCGAGAAGTTCGAGCAGTACTATAAGTTCGTTCGGCAGGTGGCTATGGAGGATTACGAGCTGTGTGAGAAGGCCCAGGACAACCTTGTCAGGGGCATTTATAGCGAAGGGATCTTGAACCCGGAGAAGGAGAATGGGGTATCGTGTGAGTATGCTTCCTTAGGTCTGTGAATTGTTGAGATGCTCATCTTTCTCAGTCTATCAGGGTCGTGTGTTTGAGCTCGTGTGCGAGCAGTATGCTGTTGATCAAGTGGAACAAGTGGGGAGTAAGAAGGCAATGGCATATAAGGAAGGAGCTGAGGTGACTATGGCTGTTGTTGCATGATACCGGGATGGAACGGTGCGGACATCCGTGATAGCTAAATGGGTGGTTTGCCATCAACGTTCGAGGCCAGAAGCAAGAAGAATTGTCCCATTATTGTCCATGCTGCTTGTAAGAAAGATAAGAACTTGCCAATCTCAAGTCCAATGATCGAATGCAGCTCAATCTTGACCGTCAATATCGGGTGACAATTTGGCACCGTGGACCCTGGATAGTCTCACCAAATTCGGCAGGTCAATGAGGGGTATGATTCAAGAAGAAGTCTAATCGTATCACAGCATGACAGTCTCCTACTGGCCGACTCTGGTGGTTCATGCAGGCCGGTGGAGACGGATTCCAGCGCTCTGACCTCGGTGACAATCGAGCATCTATATAAACACTCTTTTGCACCCAGGCTGGGAGTGACATCTCTCTAGGAATTCTTTTCAACTATATCTGTCTGTTAAAATGGAAGCATTATACTCAGTAGCTCCACCAGCTTCAACAGCACCTCTAGTAGTTGGACTGCTAGTCGGATTAGCGTTGCTATATCAGACCTGGACTCGTTCCTTTCTCCAAACATACTTCAAATATCCTCCTAGGTCAACCAAGCTCCCTTCACCCGAGCCATCTCTAGAGCACGAAGAAACCATCGCAGTTAGCAAAGAGCCCGATTACCCTGCCGATTGGTGGACAGGCTCGAGCACATATGAACTCGAACGTCGCGCAATTTTCAGTAAAGTAAATCCCCCCTCCCTCATAACCTTCAAGCCTTCTCCCAATATTTAACACCTCAAACTCAGCACTGGCTCTGCCTCTCGCACCGCAGTCAATTCTCCAAACCAGGCGACTACCGCACCTTCACTGTCGCCGGATATCCCATCTTCCTGATTCTAGGCAAGGACGGCGCGCTCCGGGCCTTCCACAACGTGTGCCGCCATCGCGCATACCCAGTCACTCGGAAGGACAGCGGCTCGTCCACCGTTCTCGGCTGTCGGTATCACGGCTGGACCTACAACAGTCTCGGGCAGCTCATCAAGGCGCCGCACTTTGACGGGGTGGCGGGGTTCGATCGCGCACAGAATGCCCTGTTCGCTGTGCATACTTTTACAAGCCGGGCGGGATTCGTGTTTGTAAACTTGGATGCCAGCCTGACGGTTCCGCCGCCGGAGGTAGAGTTGCTTGATGCTTTTGTGGGGTCTCGTGAGGTTGCGCTGCAGTCGAGGTGGGAGGGTGGGCAGACGGTTGAGGGTCAGGTCAATTGGAAGCTGAGTGGTAGGTTATATCTTCTTGGAGGGTTGCAGTTGTCTTGCTGAGAGTGCTGTTTAGTGAAAATTGCCGAGTCTTTGATCGACAACGAGGGTACAAGGAGCGTGGGATCCCAGCGAAGGTTTGGTTCTTGGTTGTTGAACAGGCTTGGGGTTTTACAAGAGGGCTCCGCAAGCTTGAAAGTCTTCCCGATCACGGCAGTCAAGACAATTGAGAGAACGGGGTATTGGTACACGCTGACCTGCATCCCGGTGTCTGCGCAAAAGACCTCTTTCCGACTTGATTTGTATAGCAGCAGCAGCAGCACGAGATTCTCTGAAGCTGAGACTATAGCGCAAGAGACGACTAATCAGCTGCGGAAAACGATCGCTGAGCTGGAAACGGCATATCGCTCGTATCTCGAGGATACTAGGTATAACTCGACTACTCCTATCACGGTAAAAGTCGACACTTCGGTCCCCATTAGCTCTGCATGCGTGACTCCTCAATCAGCTGCAAAGGATGCAGGTAAGTCGACCGATAAGCTAGTTGAGACAGGATGTGCGATAATCATATCTGACGACATTCTGATAGGCATGCAAGAAGCTGTCCTTGATGCACTGAAGGCCCATTTGAAGTTGGAAAGGCAACAAGGAGCCGAAGTATTCCCCGCCATGAGGAAGCCCAGGGAGAATGCAAGGTTTGAGCAGGCGGAAAAACGTAAGCCAAAGTCCTCATAGCCCTTGCTTGAGCAGATAATCGCTGACACAGTCAAAGTTTGCAAGGAGCTGGATTGTGTAGATCAAGGCCCGGATATGTCCTGGTGATTTTGTATTGGAGAAGTCCATTGTTGTTAGTAGTCTCATGATGATCAAAGGCATAGCAGCACCATGAAATGTGGTCCGCATGGTGGTTTCAATGGCCAAGACATCCTCCATGTCTCGCTAAGAAGAGTAGTACTTCCTGGATTGTACAGTATGTAGTATAGCGCGGGTACCGCACTTCTGAGCAGACCCTGACTCTAGTGGTTTACGGTAAGGTGTGGTGGGCCCGAATCGCAACCACCAACAAGAAAACAAAGCCAGTCAGTCGGTCAAGGATCCGCTGGCGCCGGCGGCGTGTAAACCTTCCTTTTTCTCCCACCCCCACAGCGCCATCCCTAAACCTGCTCGTCATCGCTAACCTACTACTAAAACCCCACCCCTTGTCCATTTGATTCTTTTTTTCGTTGTCACGTCTCTATTTCCTACCAAAGCATCTCCAAAGCATCTCTTGTTGATCCCTTGAAGTTTGATCATATATGTGGCTCCGTGGATACGCACTCCTGAAACCAAGCTTCAGCTATCCCAATCGGTTCAAGCGCAAAAGAGGCCCAGCTTGAGCGACTCCACGTGGCCTAGAACTACACATCATTTCAGCCTTCCTCCGATATCGTCATGGCACTTCCCCCAATAGCCAAGGCAACCTTACAAGCCGCAGTGATCAATGCCGGTTCCAACGTCTTAGCGCAGGCCATCGGCGCCTACAAAGATGAAGTACGTACGGTCGCAATGCTTAGCTGTTTACGGCGCAAGGACCTGGGATTCCCGAGTCTGCAGCTGCAACGTAGCTAACACGACCCTACAGAGACCCTTTGAGCTTGACAGTCAAGCACTTCTCCAGTTCACAACGTCCGCATTCATTCTCTCGCCCCTAACCTTCCTCTGGCTCGAAGGACTCGAGGCCAGGTTCCCCGGCCAGAAGGTGGTTCAGGCATCAAAGGCCACAACGGAGGGTGCTGCAGGGGCGCAGACCAAACTGAACGTAACCAACACCGTTTTGAAGATCGTCATCGACCAGGTGGTGGGCGGTGCCTGGAACACTGTCGCCTTCATCACGACGATGGGACTCCTGCGTGGTCAGGACTGGGAGACGATCACACTGCAGATTCAAAATGTATGGTTTTTCTTGGTCCATTAAAAACAGCAAATGAACCTCCGACGGGCGATGGACTTGCTAATTCCTCTCTGACTAGGATTTCTGGCCTATCCTGGTCGCAGGTTTCAAACTCTGGCCCTTTGTGTCAGTCTTGAACTTCACGGTGGTACCAGTTGATAAGCGACTACTTGTTGGGAGTCTGTTTGGTGTTATCTGGGCGGTTTATCTTAGTCTTATGTCTGGTTAGCTTATATTGCCATCATTAGTGCATTGCTTGGAGCATACAACTTCCGACAGGAATCACATACAACTCATAGCGAACAATGTCCAGGAAAGCATGCCATGTAATAGCATTGGTCTTTTTCTCGAAGACCAGGCGGAAAAGACGTTGTTGATCAATGCTGTGATGACCTTGTCTGTCTGAGACAGAAGAGGCTTGATTGGGTGCTGCCAG
The DNA here is from genome assembly GCF_003184765.1 of Aspergillus aculeatinus CBS 121060. Lineage (NCBI taxonomy): Eukaryota > Fungi > Ascomycota > Eurotiomycetes > Eurotiales > Aspergillaceae > Aspergillus > Aspergillus aculeatinus. The sequence continues at coordinate 75,455 of NW_020291517.1, forward strand.
ATTATGCTGGTCGTTTTGGAGACTCAAGAACATTGTGTGGTGAGACTCTAGAGAAATGACGCCTTTCTGTTTGGTTGTGTTTGTGGTGAAATCCCTTGGCGTCACACCAAGCGTTCCGGTTGGAGGCTTCGGTTATACTCGAGTAGATGATAAGCAGCACCATGGACTGTTAGCTACGGTACCCTACTCTGAAACAGCACAACAATGCATTCACCTTGATTCTGGCGACTCGGCCGAAGAATTGACCGAGGATTACACCAACACTGAAGTGCACCTTATATCCGGCTCTCATCTTAGGGCCATCTAAAGGTGCCGTAGCAGAAGCTAACTCAAACTAATGTCTTTGAGTTTCATACTTGATCTGGGGGCGGGAAAACATCTTCCTACATTCCCAGGTACATTGTCACCGCGTAACCTCTCCAAGGCAGCAAGCATGATTCAGCCCTGCTGCTGTCAAGTCCCAAGCAAGCATCTTTTCCCAGCATGCAGGCAGAGGTCCATGTCTGGTTCCGAGCGGGAGTCCCTGGAGTATAACCAAATTCGGTATGGCGGAGTGGAGCAACCCTCTATTTATAGGAGAACAACTTGTCAGGTTCCATGCCAGTAGACAAGTAGAGGATGAGTATCTGTATGCCATGCCATGTCAAGTGATCCTTTGAACCTTCTAGACAGGCTACGCCGTACAGTGACCCGCAAGCCCCGCAGAGATGTTTGCCAGGCACTGATAATCGCGGCTTCGAGGTTGTCGATCCTTACTGAATACAAGTAAAGCAAGCAAGCAAGCAAGCAAGCCTTTGCTCTGAAACAGCGTTGGCTCATTTCCAACTGTTCAACAACGGCGTGGCGGTTTGATCACCGTCCCTGGAGAGCCATGCATGAACTCATCGTAGGTGCTTACAGTCTGATCCGACCCTGCATGAGAGAAGGTGTTAAGGCTTAGAGCCATACTCTATCCTTTTTAAGATATTGCTCTTGAGGTCAGAGCCGGTTGATTTCTCAACAGGGGGCTGGAATTTTCCCGTGACTTCATGCAGGTCTTACATGCCGGTGTCCGAGAACTTCAAGCGAAACGCTCTGAATCCCTACACTTTACTTCTCTTCAGGTTAAATGGACGCAACAAATCGCAGGGACATGTTTGGGGGGGGTTTTATGTTCTTGGTATCGGATCGATGAAAAGGAAAAGCCATGTTACGTGTACAGGATAGACTACGGAGCACCTGGGAACTGAAACGAGTCACTGTGTGTGGCACTGCCTCTTGATCCAGCTAGGAGAAAAGTGGCTGCGACATACTGTGCATGTACATGCGGAGAAAGACACCGTGCAGTCTGCATCCTTGATACCCGCCGTACGGTACGGTAAAATTACGCTTGCCAGGGATGGTTGAAGATCCGATGGCTGAGCAGCTGGCGCAGCCAACATCTGCATTTTTTCTATCACTCGTGTTATGTATAGTTAGTAGTCTCTTTTCTATCTAAATTAAGTAAGTAGTAACGTTACTTACTACCATTATCTACATAATCTCGAAAGATCTAATTTGCAAGAGTAGAAGCCAGATGAACATTCTATGCTCTAACTTACCACGGGCACCCCACCACTGTTCCTGCTTATGTATGTACGGTATTGTATTGTTTTTTTGGCCCCCGCGGTTCGACAATCCCGTCCCTCCCCCATCCATGCCTTTCCTCCCTCGTGTTGTGTATCCTCCCGCCTATCAGCCTGCCTGCTCATTAATTATTTCCGCTGGCGTCATGTCGTTAGCACTTCACCTAACCTCTGCTAGAATCCTGCCTTCCTTACCTTACATTCCTGGGTAAAGGGGGGTGGGAAGGGGTAGTCTCTCCTACACGTGGTGACTAGACTTGCGTTGCTTTCTTGATCTTCTTTTATCCCACCGTCGCCCCCGCGCAATCAGTCGAGTCCCCTCACGCGAGAACCTTGTCCAACCATCTACACTGTCTATCTGCTCGAGTATCTGTCAGCGACACCAAACCCTCGCAAGGTCAGTTCATTCGCTGTTATTTGTCGCACGCTCGGCGATGGAATCTGGATGATTATTTATACGGTCCCACTGCAATCTATTGTTTACCCCGAACTATCCGTCGGCGATAGTAAGCTGACTCTTGCATGCAAGAACAGCGTCCCTAAGCCGACTGCGCTCAATTCGAAAGCTGCCTGCCATCCCTGATTCTTTTCCCTCGATCAAAAGTCTCGCTACTAGGTTCTGTTCCAACACAACAATTCGAAAAAAATATCTTTTCAGTGTTCGAATTCGGTCCATAGGACTTGATTCGGAACGAGTGCAGTGCGACGGACAGGGAACCCCTCCGCCGGTCGCATTGATCATGCCTGCGGAGCGGCTGGCATAAAGCACGTCTAAGGTTGTGCAGCGTGGATTGACGCACTCGATTTGCTCGACGTGATACCCAAAATATCTACTCCCTTATCCAGATCCCGAGTCTGGTATCACCTCGAGCGGGGCTCGGGTGGTTGTGACACCTAAGACACGAAGGCCGTGGCGGTTTTCTAAGATGAACACACTAGAGACGCTCAGCCACGCCTCTCAGCCAGCGGGGGTCAAAATGTTCAATATTCATGATCTCCACGGTCTAGACAAACCAAAGCCTGAGGACGCATCCTGGTCAGATATCGCGGAGGACGATGAAGACGATGACGAGGAATCGATTTCGCCCATGTCCGACAAGCCGCCATCGTGGTCAGGAACGCGCTGGGCTCGCTTTTTCCCGGAACTTGCTTCCCACTTTTCCCTGGCGTCTCCTACAAGCAATACCGCTCAAATCCCATCGAGAACGAAGACTGATCCGACTGGTCCCTTGGACTCTCCGACGAGCTTGAAATCATCCGACTCGCCGGGAAGCAAAGGTCGACCGCCCTCGGTATCATCAGCAGAGACCACAGACAAGCGACCTTCAGGATATACTCTAAGATCTTCGATCACGAGTCAAAGCTCTCTGAGCTTGTCTTCCGGGCGAAATTCTCCGTATTCAGTACATGCTTCCTCACTAGATCTGTTGGGATCCTTCGAAGGCGATGGGAAGTCACAAAGTTCCCCATCTCGAACTATATCCAGGCACTCGTCAACCAAGGAGCTGAGAGACAAACCACTTCCCCAAGAACCGTCATTCCCACTGCCACCATTGTTGGCCCGCCACAGATCTCATCATTTGCCCAGAAGCCGTGAGACTGGGCATAGCAACTATCGGTCTCTGAAGTCACCCTCGCTGCCTGATATTCAGGAGAACTATCATCGTCCGTCGCTGTCTAAACCTGCCGGACCAGTGGGACAGAATATGACTCGTCTCACAGAATCACAGCAAACAAAAAAATACACTTCCCAAAGGCATCTACATTACCCTGATGGGAATCTGCAGATGCGTAGAGAAAGCATGGGAACGATGGCTACAAGGCTAAGACCAATGTCTCCTATGAGTATTCATGATGTGCAGCAGGCCGTCAAAGCTCAATCCCGCGAGGGGTTGAGCCAGACAAAGAAAGACTCCAAGAACAAAAGGTCGTTCTCTTTTGGTCTGCCGGGCCTCAACCATTGGTCTAGCCGACCCGAATTTCGACCTTCCGGTAGCCCTTTCACCGCGTCAGCATTAGACTCCACATCACACTCATCCTATCTTACTGGAGATGAGGACAAAGGTGAAGTGGCCGAACTTCCGGGCTCCCCTGTCACAGTTTCGAATGTCACCCCAACATCCAATGACAGCAAGCAGGAGCAATTTCCAACACTGTCGTCCTTGCAGACAAAGGAAATTGGCAATGCCGGTTTCACGAAGCCGGCACTACCTCAATCCATAGCAAAGAAAATGAACGAGAATGCCAATCACGTTCCGAGATATAATAAGCTGAATGATGTGTTCGTTGAGGGATCGTCAGAGAAATACTTTGTGTCTCACAGCAAGTATGGGGGCGTGGCTACAAATACATTTCGACGCCAAAATGCTTCGCAGGCTCCCACCATATATGAGCTCGACGCCAATCCTGCCGTATCGCAAGTCAAACATTCAAGCGACACCACGCACAACAGCCAAACCCTTGTAGAAGGAATGCGCAACACATTGCCTGAGGCTATTATCCTAACGATTTTGCGACAAGTTGACTCGCTCGACGACCTCTTCAATGTCTCGTTGATCTGCAAAAGCTTCTACCGCTCTTTCAAAGATCATGAGTTGGAATTAATCAAGAACGCTGTTTTCGCCATGTCACCACCTGCGTGGGAATTGCGCGAGATGAGTCCCCCTTGGGGTACAGAGTGGCAGGTACTCGTTGACCCCGATGCTCCTGTTCCTGAGTATACTCCGGCGCTCTATCTCAAACACTATGCGCAAGATATTTGTACCGTTGCCCAGCTGAAGTCCATCATCCTAGCCCGATGTTCGTCATTTTTGCGCCCGGATACGATTCGCGGGCTGTCTGGCCTGGACGATGCCTGTGCGACCGAGGTTGATGAAGCCTTCTGGCGGGTCTGGACGTTTTGCCGTTTGTTTGGTTGCGGCAAGCACAGAGAGGGTGATATCGCCGGACAAATGGCATGGCTTGAAGGCGGGGTAAATGTCACCGACCAGCGTGTCTCTGTGGCACAGTCTATAACTGATCATTTCGACATGGGAAGCGTCTTATTTGAGCCTCCTACGGGGTTTGGACATGGTAACACAGGCGGTTTATCGCAGAAGCAGCTACACAGCATGACTGAAATCTGGACCTGCCTTGGCGTACTGCTTCAGCCCATGCATGGAAAAGCTAGAATGGCACGAGAGGTTGGGGTGTTTGATGGACACAACGTGAAAGACAATGCCACTGCAAAGGAGGAGGCAGTTCTAGGTAAGAGGACAACCTGCTCCGATTGCTAACCTAATTTCGAGTATGTTCACCTGAGCTAATGTGGTGTATGAGCAGAGGAGTGGACCCATTATATCCTCACGCTCGGTTTATCAGCAGTCTTGACCCTCGGCTCGATCACAACGGATGAGAATACTGTTTTGGCTAATTTCCGGAAAGCCCAATCTATGGGGCTGACGAACTGGCTGTCCTCGGATACCGTTGCCACCCGGTCATCGTTCTTGCGGGACGCTGTATCGAAAGCGTATAAGCCACGGGGAGGGACGCGCTCCGAGTCATCATCCAGAGCATCCAGTCCGTTCGATAACTCCCCTTTGAGCGACAGCCCTGTGACAAGTGACCCTTCGCTGGACATGCAGCGCCGCAGACAAGCAGCCTACTCGATGCAGCTCAAGTTCCAGAAACAGCAATCCATGAACCTGCCCAAGCCACCCCCGCTCGTAGAAGAGCGACCGATTTCCCATTATGAAATGATCATCAGTCGCCTTGAAGGTCAGTCAGGCGGGCCAGCCCGAATGGAGAGCTTGGTCTCTCCTCCAAGGGCCAGCCCCACCGTGCCAGCCTCAAACCAGCGAAGCACTGCGCCTGCCCTTCGACACCCGCAAGTCCAAGACCCAACAGACAAAGCCCTGGATCTGCTGGTTCGAGAGCTAGGTTTCAAGGAGGAAGACGCCAAATGGGCCCTGAAGATCACGGACAGCGGCGAGGGGATCAATGCCAATGCAGCGGTCTCCTTGCTCAAGCGGGAGCACAGGAATCGACAGGAAGGGCAAGGGCGTCGGACTCCGCCCAGTGAGAGTCTCCTGTCGTCGGTCATCAATAGTCCTGAGTCCAGAACTTCGGGGTGGAAATGGGCCAAATCGTTGTAGTGCATGTTCTACCGGGCTAAGTGACCTGGATATTTTGGAGTTATTGTTTTTCGGGATGGTTGCTCGCTCATATTAAGCACTAGCCTTCCGTGCATTTTGGAGTTTCTTTTCTCTACCTCGGTGTTCTTCTTGATGTGGGGCTTGATACCACCGTCCCTACAATATTTGTATACTGTTTCATTCATTGCGGGTCTGCGATGTGTGACGACTTTCATGAGCTTTGTCTGACATAGAGAATTATATCACTAGTCCTGTGGGTCTAAGAGAGTACAATAGATAGATGTTTAGAGTAAAGCTCAATCCTACTCGTAACATTGACTCCCCTTTCGACACCCCAAGTAGGCAACCTTGAAGGTCTAAGGTAGCCAGGTCGGTCCATTGACTGACAGAGTATTGCGCCAGCTGCCCCACCCAAGTAGTATACCACACATAACTACCTAGTACTCTCCATCGAGTCCAGACGACGACTACTTAACTCAACGTACTCACTAGATCCGAACAGAATCAACACAAATGGATGCAAATACCTGTGACATCCAGCGAACTGCCAGAGTCGAACCGGCTGCCTCACCTACCGTGCCCGTAGCGATAACTGCCGACTTAGCTGTCTGCCTCCGCTACGAAACAGTCAGGGTCGAAAACCATGGTTAGGAACATGACACCGGATGGATCACTCCCATGTGTGACAGTTGTGATCAACAGTGTGAGTTGAGCAGGTCGCCATGCAAGGTTTCAATGCTGAGATGGCCCTGACGGATCATACTGACGGTGGTTGTTTGACGATAGGGAGAGAGTTAATGCTTTCAATGCAGCGCGTAAGCAGACGGCATGCCGCTATAGAGAGTCGGTGTTGTGAGGTCGACAGCGATGCTAGGTCAGGATGACGAGGATCATGTGATGTTGACACCAGCAGCAAGAATTGACTCATTGTTGATGGCCGCCACCTCCCACAACCATAGAATTATCCAGCAGCACCAAGTCCAATGTTCAATATCGAAGAGACCAGCAACAGACCACTTCTGACTGTCGATTCCCGTTAATCAGTATGATGGTCCCCAAGTTGTCCAAGCTCGCTATAGGACCAAGAACCCTTCGACCGGCTCAATCTTTCTGGGGTTCAGAGATGGTACCAGCAAACGATAGATTGACATCGGACTCAGGACTACACTCAGCCAAAACGCTCGATCCGGGAAGAACCCCAAGGCCAGACGCATCCAGGATATTCTTCATCCCTGAAATCCTCGAGATGATCCTTTTAGATTTGGAAATTTACACCATCCTGATGCTCACGCGCGTGTGCTCAACATGGAATAATCTCATCCAAACCTCTTCGAAGATCCGCAGGGCCCTCTTGTTTGCGTCCCGCATAATCCAGGCGGGCGTGTCTTACGATATCACAAAGCGCGAATTGGAGATTGTCGTACCACCAACCTCGGAAGGCCGACCCAGATGGCCCTATACTTACTCCTGGCGCGACCACTGGCGGACCATGCTCCTCCAGAACGCTCCGAGTTCGAGAATTCGCGTCTTCTGCCCTGGTGTCCCCTTAGATCACGAGAGAGCTTGCTGTCCCCTTTACGGCCCACACCGGCCATACAAATGTCTTAATCACTGCCAGATAGAGATCTCGTCTGCCCATGAATTGCAGCATTGCGGGAAGATGGAAGTAGTCGTTGTGCAGGAATGCCCAGATCGGGAGGGCATTCCCAGACCCGTGAAGCTAAATATGTGGTTTCAAGTCCTACCGCAGGGCGACAGCGAAGACTACTTGCTTGAATACAGAGGTTGGTCTTCACTCCCTGATTGGTGAAAGGGGATATCTTAGAGCTGCAGCCGAAGAGGTGTGAATGCTTCCGATCGACTTTTGGCCTTCTGATTTGGAAATTGCCTAGGTTAGGCGGCGATGTGGGATGAAGCTTGCTGAGGGAGGGGAAACAAGGATAGCATAAGTGGTAGCACAAGATAAGATGCAGGTCTGCCGATATAGATGCTGTGTGCAAAGAACAACGCATACTCGCGATCAAATTGCTACTCATGAGCCTGCTACATCGTTTCGAAATGTTCATCCCAGAAACCATAACCCACCAGAAACAACACGTATTTCCACAAGTTCTGCCTCTGTTGAATCAGTCAGGCATGAATAGTGATTTTGTCAAGGCTTCACCCTTGATGAGTATCCTCAATGCTTCTACTGTCATTGAATTTCGCTACCCATACTCCAAGCAGAGATGAATCAAGTCGCATTGAATGACCGCAGAGGACTATCATGGTAGGACAATTAGTCATGAATTACTTATTAGCATTAGCTTGACCTACTAATATACTGCTTAAACCCACCTAAAACCTCGAACCTCGCTGCCAGGCTAGACACCTCCAATACAAGAAGCCTCTCCGCGGACCCCACAAAGGCTGAAAACCCTGGGTCCATAGCTCCAGGTGCATGAACACCAGGAATGGGTCCACGACCGTAAGCGAATTCCCGGCCGCATACTCTGTACATATCCCCGTATTCTATACAAACATTTCTCCTTGGAGGAACCGTAGTTCCTTGGTTCATCGATCTTGTCTACCTGGTGGCCGGGTTGGTCGACACCACGTCAAAACTAACTAGCCCTTCTTAGTCAAGTACTCGCCCGCGGCCATGAAGGCGTGGTGTATACAGGGATTAGGATGAGCGGACTGGGTCTAATCGTTCTTCTTGGGTTGGAGTGCGCACCTGGATGGGAGACTGGAAGCCAAAGGAGGTGCTTAGCGATCAAGGCGTAGAGTTTCTATTTCGAGTGGCGTGGAGGTAGTAACCCTAGAGATAGCCCGATCTGGACTGAGCTACTCCTTCGAGTTGACGTAATACGAGCACCGGTGGCTGTACCGCTACTGGTTGCAGAGGTCGAGGGATATCGGACTAAGTACTCCGTAGCTGATCGCTCATTTATGTTCTTGTTTCCGAAAAGATCATCTGGCTTCGAAGGGACTGAAGGGTTATATACCGATGGTCATCTGTTCAACTTACCCATCCCCAGGCGGGCGATTGTCATCTATTGCCCTGGAACGACCTCGGGTAAAGCAGTATCAGATATAGATCGGAAGATCCTTGTGTGGCAGGGCCAGTCGATCCTTGTGTTCGCATGGCCTTGGACGCCCCCTGACCTCACCAGCTCGGGAACTGTGCGTACTGCGCACACTTACCCACAGTCTGCGAGTGATCTACAGAGCAGCGTGGAGTGATTGCGTGGTATATGCAGGAATCTGGTTGATCTTAGATAGATGACAGCTTTTCAGTTTAAGCGATGCATTGCATTTGCTGGGTGGTGGTGGTGGACGATCCGGACGGCATTGCGCGATAAGGGCTAAACTTTAAAGCTGCCCGCCCGTCCGACGGATCCCTTCAGGTACCGTTCCAAGTAGTTACAGTACAATAAACAAACTCTAGGACTATTAAACCTTCAACAGAAAAAAAAGAAAGGAGTATTCGTGGATAAATTCTAGCATCATTCATCGCTCATTCTTCGCGGGCTCTAGCTAACCGTACCCGCAGATTCTGTCTCATAAAGTCCAGAATTTGGTAGCTCCGAGAAAGGTTTGGAGGAATGTGCTGTGCGATCTTGAGGGTTCGGGAACGCGTCCGACCATGGCCGATTCGATAGGAGAATGATAGAGAGCCACCGGAATCATCTTCATGCCACGCTTCTGGAAAACAGGCCAAATAAAAGCAAAAGAAAGAGGATTTCCCAAGCCAGGACGCGACTATTGCCGGAGCTATCCCATAAGCCGGTCAATTATTGGCAAAATTGGACCCGCGTTGCCGGATTTGTGATATATCACTCTTCCTTCGGGCCAACGCGCACTCGAAACGCGTCGATCGCGGAACGAGGAAAGAACACTTCGATTTCTTTCCCCCAAGACCGAATATGACAGATGAATGGGTCACGGAACTCTCAGAATATGATCTATCGGGCTCGTTTAGTCCGTGCAAGGAAGTGGTTCAGTCATGCGGTGAACGATTGACAAGTTGCTGAGATGTGAGCTGCTTGTATCTCTCGGCTTCTGGAGGGAGAAGAAGAAGAAGCTCAATGCAAGGGGGTTCGTCTGTTATTGGAAGGGGAGCGAAACGAGGGGAGTAACTCGAAAAGGTCGACAGACATTGCCGTTCAGTATGAAGATAGGATACAATCGAGAGGATGGACAAAGCAACAAGTGAAGTGACGTTGGATGGTGATGCAAGATGCAAGAAGGAGACTGACAAACCCAATAAACCAAATCCCCCCTCTCTTCCCTCCTTCCCTCTTTTTTCTCTCCCCCACCACCACTACAATCACCAACACTACCAAGAACTATCAGAACAACAATCCACAACCACCGCATCCACCTTCATTCAACCCTCTTGAAACTTCGTTTCCACACGACCCATGCGAGGGATGGTGAGTCCCGACCACGCTAGAGGCGACCCTCTCCCCCCCCCCCCCCCCCCCCCCCCCAGTTCCTCCTTGAAACCACCCAAGTATGCGGCACTACCGTTTACTGTGGGAAGAAAGGATGAATCCACCGAGCTTGACCTGCATATGTATGCATGGAGCATGTATGCACGCGCCAAAACCTTCGGCCGTCCAGTTCATTGAAAATGACGCCTCACCCACTCTGGCCTTGACGCTTGCTTTTCTCTTTCAAACTCTGTCTACTTGACACTCGAAACAGTCGTCATTCCTCGACGCTGTCTGTCTCCGTTGTGTCTTGTTTTTTTGTCGACCCTCACGCCCTCCCTCCTCTTGTACCCCTCCCTCTGCTCTTGCCCTCAAGATGGCTGCGGATTATGCTTCCTACACAAACACGGTTCATAGGTGAGACGATAGACCCTATATTCCTGCTGCCGCTCACTAATGGTCGGCCAGCAACGTCATCGACCAGCAACTATCACCGACGGATGCGAAACGGCAATATGAGAAAGAGATAATCCTCGGCAATTCCACCCACGGCGCCCCCAGCAGATTATTCCATACCAAGACCCGCATACTAAGAGGCTCAGACGTCCTCTTATCGTTGGCTGGCAGATCTACAAATGGTGCGCTATCTTCCTCGGATACTTACATTGCATGACGGACGGTCAGCATTGTAATCGCAACTAACCTAATCTCAACCTCAGCAGAATCGACAGATGATGTACAAGCTGGGGTGGAGAATTTCAAGAAAGTCTTACATCTGTTCCCGCCTTTTCACGATGACGACGGAAACACATTTGGTGCCGTGGACATTGAATGTCCCGACTGTGATGCGATATTTTCCTCACCGTACGACTGACTGCCTTTTTTCAAGTGGTAAATGAACGGGATCTGACTGGCATACAGCAACGAACTGAAACAGCACTATTTGACGAAATACTGCCCCGGAACTGCAGTCGCGGTATATGTGATGACTCGAGATCGGTATTGTTTCCTGCATCCCGTCTCTTCCGGATACCGGTACACTGATCGCGCATTCCGTTTCAGATTGATCACCAAAGGCTATCGGATGGAGAAGCGTCTAATACCAGTAAACTGTCGCCCGATTCGATTTTTCTGCGATTATTGTGATAAGATCTTCACCTTTGGGGAGGAGGACGAGAAACCAGATCGTCAACCTAGTATGGCTTCATGCTGTCATCTTTTGGAAAGGAAACTGACATACTGTCGCAGATGCGCCTCTCTATGTCAACTGCAAACATTGCGGAGAGAAGTGCAATGTCTCGTAAGTGATGCTTTTAGTCTTGCGTTTATATGTCAAATACTCACTCCAATGCCAGGTATCAACCTATATTGAACGATCCCCGCGACGACATCAACCCACGCGACATACAGAGGGAGATAGGCAATGCCTGCCACAGTCGAAGTCCCAGCATAACTCAGAGACCGTCAATGGGCGCGAAGTTCCCGGTTCCCCTGGGAGCAAATATAGATCAGCAGTCCTTTACCAGGAAAGCGAGGAAGTTACGAGATTCATGGTCATTCCGAAGTCTGTTGGCCTTTCTCTTCGCCCAGTCGTTGCAGACCTCATTTGCTGATTCGAACTAGAGATGTCACAGAGCGATGAAGATGAGCTGATTGCCATCAGCTTTGCCGGGCTATATGATTTAGAACGAGGTAAGAACCTTTTGATGGTGGGTTCAAGCTACCACTAACCAAGCAGTTCACGCGCCGAATGGCATATACCATCAGATAGAAAATAATAACGAATCCCAACTGAATCAGTCAACGATGAGCTTTGATTCAAATGGTAGACCCACATGATAATGCAACTAGGTGTCAACGCAGACTCTAACCGTGTATCCAGGACTGAATGACGCTTTATTCAATGAACCAAGGAAGATAATGTGTGAAGACGAAGACCAGCATACTTCGAATGATGAAGATGGGTTAATGGATGATACGAATGATCAAAAAGCGCAGCATACATCATCTCGAAGGCAATCCTTTTTGCAGAGATTGTTTGGACGGAAAGTGCCAAAGGGTTCGTGCGCAAAAGCCCACGATTCATTCGAAGTACTGACGGCCCATAGGAGTGTCAAGAGCACGATCCGCCAGCAGCCGTGGCAAGAAAATAATCGGAAGAGCTAACACGATACGTTTCTCCTTTGTCACCAAATACACTCGGAGCGAAAGCCGAGCGACAGGGCGCACAAGCGAAAGAGACTCGATAGATGCACGGACGCAAGAGACCACGGAGCCGAAACATGAATCTGCCGCAGATGCTGAGTACATTGCTTTACTGCGTAACTCGCAGAATGTTTTCATCCATACTCAATATATCAACGGTGGGGCCGTCGTCCATGATGCTTCTGGCCGCCAGCGTATCATCAAGATCGACGAGGTTGCTCAGGTCTTCTTACATATCAAGGAGGAGCTATCTTCCGCAAACTCTTGGTCCCGCATGCTAGCCACCAGGATGCGAGCCGAGAGCGCGTTAAAGCAAGGGAACGGACGAGCAGCAGTGGTCGAATACCATGATGCTTTGAAACTTCTCGAAGACGCGCCGTCCCTGGACATTGATAAACAATCGCGGGCGACCATGTTGCATGCCTTGGGGCAAGCTTATCACGGTCTGGATATGGCTGCAGAGTCCGAGGCATGCTATCTTGAGGCCCTAGGACTTTACAAGCGTACGTACGGCCGCGATCATCCCAAGAACTTCGCGCTTCTGCATGATCTAGGAGCCCTGTGCGAGAGAGACGGATACGCCACAGAGGCGTCGGCTCTATACGAGCGATCGTTCGCAGGTCGGCTGAAGACACTCGGGCACAACGCCCCGGACACATTGAGTAGTATGCAGGATCTTGCCTCGTTGAAAGTGCACTTGGGCGATCTTGAATCTGCGCTTCTTCTACTCGAGAAGGCGGTCCCAGCCCTTGACACTGTCTTTGGCCTCCAGAACGCAACAACTTTAAACGCAATGAACCAACTATCGCACTTGTATCAGAAGCTCGGTCTGAACAAAGAGTCTCGGACGATCTGCGGGCGAACCATTCCTCACTGCAAATCGTTCTTTGGGATCGTCAGCCCCATCACCAGGGAGGCCGTGGTGCGGTATCTCCAAAGCTCCGACAACTTTGATTTCCCTGCCGAGATCAAGGAGATCCTCGAGTATTATCAACGCTCGCGTGATTCGGATGCACTGAGAGTCGTTCACCGTTTAGGGAGGTCATACATGGATGCCGGCCTGAACCGCGAGGCGGCCAACTTATTCGAGGCTTTGGTCGAAGACTTTCTCGCTGCCAAAGGTCCCGAAGCCCCGGAGACATTTGATGCTCTGAGCGCGCTTTGCGTTTCTTGGGAACACCTCGACTCGGTTGACAAAGCCATTCTCGCGTACAAACAGCTCGTACACATGGCTAGCAGAACACCCGAAGACCACCACGCTCGGAAGCGCATAACTTACGCAGAAAAGAGGATCTCGGAACTCAATAGACGACGCGATACTCTCGCAGCGGAACGAAAAGAATGGGGTCTCCATGAGCCGGCAGCGTGTGAGAGCTGCGGCGATCCCACGACTGTACTATGCAAAAGTAAGTATGATTGATACCAGCAATTGAAGTAGCAGCGGACCTAACATCAAACTCTAGCGTGCAGAATCTTTCGCTTCTGCAGCGAGTCCTGCCACAAATCTGGCATTGATGCTCACCTACCACTCTGCATCCCCTCCGTGTCGCTCCGTGAATCTAAATCCCTGGCCGTCAAGCCCAAATGTCCCGTCACGACGCGCGACCAAGCTCTCGCGAAGATCCGCAGTCTCGACAGCACAAAGCCCGTCAACATCACCGCAAGCTTCACTTTCTACCTGGATCCGCGCAACTTCACCACCTTCCGCATGAAACTCAACTCCAGGGCCAACACCATCATCCTCTTCTCCCTTGATTCCGACATCCGCTACACCATTCTTGACGCCCTCCCACCCTCATCCAGTCACAAGTCTAACCCCGGTAACACGGCTCCCCTCTCCAGCAAATCCACCGGGGCCGTCAACTGGATCTCGCCCGAGCGCCAAGAGTCCATCATCTACGTCCCTCCGGCATCCGACGCGGACACCAACCAGAACTCGCAAGAAGAAGCGCGCTACGTTCTTGTTAGCCCTGGCAAGGAAATGCTCCGCTCCGTTATCGACAAGCGGGTGCGGGTGCGAGGCAGCTCCGGCGAGAAAGAGCGGTTCCAGGCCCTCGACCTGCCCAACCACGAACTCATCGAGTATGCCCAGGGCCTCTTGCTGACGGGATACTTGGGTGAGGCGTTCATGTATGTTCTCGAATGGGTTTGACACAAGCAAACCCATGATTCTTTTCTTCTTACTTAGCAAGACTCTTGAGCTTTTCCTTGGGCGCAGGTTTGACTTTGAGAATGGGATACACTCTTTTGCAACTAAATGATTCTTTCTCTTTTTCTTTGTTGTGTTATATATACAAATATACTCGGTTCTTCTTCTATATGTGATACCAGGATAATTCTCTATTTGTGATACTTTTTCTCTTCGTAGAAGTGGGGTTGGAAGATCGAGTGAACACATCATTTCCTCGCAGGCTTTCATCTGTCGAGATAGTGATTTTCTGAGATGATGAGCATGATGCTTCCGATAGTGGTATCTTTGATCCGAGTTTACAAGTATGGCATCCAAGAAACCCAAGAGAAGATCCACCGACGTCAGTAAGTACACTTGTTGCCTCTCTGGCTTTCCCTCAAAACTGCCCCTTCAGAGTCGTCCTTGCTGATGGGTTGGTGTTCTAGAAAGACCAGGCGCCGGTGGCGCCTTAAGAAAACAAAAGCAATTTCTGCACGTTTCTGCACGCGGGCAGCGCGACGTGCCGATGCCCTTTTCTGGCCATAGGATGCTCTCGATAGGGCTTCTTTTATTGGCGAACATTGCGTAGGATCCTAGACGAGGTATGGGCTGTTGTGGATATTTGGGGGACGGGGGGAAGTCATTGGATTCCTGAGGACGTATTTCTTCCCTGAAAGGTTGACATTTTGATACTGGGAGGCATTACGGTGGTTGAGTAGGCTACTTGCTGCCTATCTATCTGTACTGGGGAGACTGACTGTGGGAGTGGACTTTCAGTCGGCGTAATGACTGCTAGACTGAGAAGAATGTGATATTCTTTTTGTTTTCGCTTGTGGGTAAGAAATGCCTTCGCTATTTGATATCTCGCAGCAACTTTGTTAACCTTCCTTATGCTGATTTTCCTTTAGATCAGAGAAAAGTTTCTGGCTTCTCTTTACCATCGATGCTCTCACCTACACTCTTGATTCCCTCAGATAGACAAGACAGCATGTTCAGGAACTTACCAACCGGCTTGCTCCAGTATCAACAAGCCCTGATATCCTACGTTACCCTGTCAATCCTATGATGTAGAAGAAATGAAGCTGTAAACATCACCCACAGACGCGATCAGCCGCCTAGAGGAAGATCATTATAAGATTCTCTGTAGAAAAAGTAAATGTTGAGCAGTACTGCGAAGCTATTCACAGCAGCCCTGGTCAACCACACACGCGTCATCTGGCTTCCTCTCTCCACTCTGTGTTATCCATTCACTCAGTCTCAGTCTTGACTCTTGTGGCTTTCGATCACCTTCTCGCCCCCCCCTTCTCTTTCTATCTTCTCTATCAAAAGCCTTTTCTTCTTCTGACTCTTGTTCGAACAACTTGTTATTGTGAACAACCTTCCACATCCACATCCTCATCCCCATCCCCATCCACATAACCTCACTTTCCTCATATGAAAGGTAAGCCGTGATCGCTGTTCTTTCTATTATTTGTCCTTTGTGAGATGGAGATGAGGAAAAGTGAACCACTGAAGAGGATCGATTTCGATATTGAAAGGTGTTTCGAACACTGACTCCCTGACTGTGGTGTTTCGATATCGAAGGGTTCCTCGTACACAGACTGACTGACTGTAGTGTTTCTTGTAGTAGACAGTGATCCTCCACAAACCTATACATCGCTTCCGGGCTCAACTTCTGCTTGATATAGCAGAGGAAGGTTTGTAATCTTCACCTCTTGTGTTTCATCTTGGGCGCGAATACTGAGATTTGATGCTAACATGATCGATCGTCGTCCCTAGGCTCTGGAAAGCAGCTCTCTCTGTCAACTGAAAAACAGAAACATCGTGATACTGTTGCGTGAAACAGGTAGCGGAATAGAACGTCGTTACTCTGTTGTGAGAAAGACGCGTTCTTGTGAAAACCCATGTAAGTTCATTATTCTGTCTGTTGCATCAAACACAGCAGTGAAGAGAACTGCTTGATGATAGACTAACAGCCTTTGTAGTGCCTTGTCCATCTAAGCCTTAAGCACAGCGATCGCCGACCATGGCGCCTCTGGATGGCAACGCGTGGGCGATCAAAGCTGCCCGTGAACAAGAACGCCTGCAGCAGGTGCAGCAGCAACTGCAGAAAGAGAACAAGACGCAAAGACCCGATACTCGCTTCTCAAACGGTATGTTTGTTCTCTTGTTGCTGCATGATGCACAAACTGACAGCCGACCGACGGTATAGAAACCACTTCCACCACCACTACTTTCACTCATCCCTCGTCTCTGGTGTCGTCTAGGAACCCCAGCAGCTCTGTTAGAAGGAGTTATGATCCTATTTTTGAAGCTGCTCTCATGCCGAGGCCCAGACGACGGGTTCGCATCTCCGAAGAGACTCCCAATACTTCGGTGTATAGTGTGGCATATGAAGAGCCTGACAACTCACCAAAGGTGAAGCGGACGTATGCGGAGGTAGCAGCGCGACCCCAGCCGAAACGGTCCTTCACGCAACCGGAGGTAGCAACAACGCCCAAGGCGAACAAACGCTCCTCCACCGACGTCGAGGTCAAGACGAAACGCTCCTTCACCGAGCCCGACATAATCATCATCCCCAAGCCGACGGCGAAACGGTCGTTCACCGACCCCATCCGCCGGTTCAAGCGGGAGAAACGCCCCAAGGATGGCGGAGACCCCGGCCCCGAGCACAGCTACTGGGAACCGGACGAGAAGCCGAGCTTCCTGCAGGCCCTGCGGTCCAAGCTCTCGTTCAAGGACCTGCCCCTGCTGGGTCACAAGCCGCCCGCCGATACCTCGCTCTGGATCCGCGCCGAGGACTACCTGGACGCGGTCGACCCGGGCTGGCGCAAGGACATCGAAAAGGGTCTGCTCAAGAAACACGGGATCTGGGTTTCGGAGCCGAAGAAGAAACCCATCCCCGTCAACCCCAAGTATCCTGAAGCCACCGTCTGGCGGCCGCCCAAGTACCCGAAGAACTATAAGCCCTGCACCTGGGTCGGCCCGCCCCCGGAGGATGACTCCACGGAGGCGCTGCCGCAGTCGGATGGGGGGCGTAAAGAGAATAGCAGCAGCACGGCAGTGGGTGAATCTGCGCAGGACAAGCCTGCCGGCGACGGTGCTCAGAAGTCTGAGGTCCCGCCTGTGATTGATAAGGCGAGCGAGCAGCCCCGTGTGCAGATGCCGCCGAGACTGCATCACAGGACCGGTAATGTTGCGCAGTACAAGCCTCTCGTCATAGATAGGGTGACGGATGTGTCTGCTCACCAATCTGGCTTGCTCGATACGGATGACCAGGAGCCCGGCAACTCGACTGAGTATACACCACTTGCCATCGGTCGATCGAGATCTGGGTCCGCTCACTCTTCCAACTCGTCCACGTCGACCGTCAGGGGACCAACATCCACCGTGAAGAAACCCGAGCCCAACAAGTCCATCGAAAACACATCACTCGTCGCCGATGGATCGAAAGAAATCCCACAGCGTAACACCGACAAGACCGCGAGCACCAAGCCCCAATCGTGCAGCGACAACAAGCCCGAGGACAAGCCCCTCGCTATCGACAGCTCAAAGGGCATCTCCATAATCGACCCCGATGACAGTACTGCATCAACGGCGGCTCTGCAACCTCCACATCACTCCCCAAAGCCGGGATACGAACCGCTTGTGGTCGACGGATCTCAGAGAGTGCCCAGCATCCGCCGCAACACTGAGTCGACACCGGAGACGAAGAATCATGCGCAGCAACAAGCCCATGCCATCAATCCTGAGTATAAGGCATCGCTCCTCAAAGAGTTGCAGGGCTACCAGTGTCCGACGATTCTGAACCCAGGGCAGACGTACTCGCCGTCCGTATACGCCTCACGGCCCGCGTCGTCGGTCTTCAATTTGGATCTTCGAGACCTCCAACTCCCACCGCCAGGGTTTATCGAGCCAGAGGATAATGAACGTCGCCCAGTGCCCACACGATACAGCGTGCTGAACCCGTATGCGACACTCGTCGAGGACCCCTCGATGCGAGCGCCGGACAAAGCCCCCACCGCGTACCCGTCCTCGATCCAGACGAGCTATAACCCCCATGGATTCCATGGTGTAGCAGGACCTGCACCCCATGAGTACAGCGGTAAGATGCCGACGCCCAGCCGCGGTGGGTATGCGCCTGCGCCGCCGGACCCCCAGTATCAGAACACGGCGTCGCTGGAGTGCAAGCTGACCACGCACATCACGGAGCTGCACTACCACGTGGACAAGACGGCCAGCCGACTGAGCAAGTCCTTCGAGGACAGCAAGAACTGGCACCTGGATCGGATCATGAAGCAGGCGCACGAGATGTCGGACATCGCGCGGCTGATCAACGCCAAGACCATTGCCCAGGAGGAGATGCTGAACCAGACCCAGCGCATGATGAAGGATATTCGGTCCCAGGTGGCGGCGGTCCGGCAGGATATGCACAGTATGGAGGGTAGACTTACTGCTCTGGTCCGCGAAGAGGTTTCAAAACTGGCGCAGGGGATTCAAGGCCTCAAGGCCGCTGGACCCCCCAACCCCATACAGGGAGAGACTTGTACGAGGCTGCAGGGCCCGGAGGATGTCAAGAGCAGTTTTGGCAGCACTCAGAAGCGAGGGTCCGTGAGGCAGAGATCGCGTCTGAGCGGGAAGGGCATGCTGGAGCTGAAGCTCACCAATGTGTTGGATAGCCTGGAGCGTGCGAACAGCAGACAGACAACGACTACTAGCCCCTCAGCTACAACAACACCCACCACCCCAGCAGCTGAGAAAGTTCCGCCGCAGGGTAGAAGTGAGATTCCGCAGGATTCTGCAGCAGCAGTGGCGGACCCGCTTGGTGGCTCCAGGAAGAACAGTGAATGCGCTGCTGAGGGCCGTGTTGAACAGTCTGTGGTGTCGACACCTGACAAAGACCAGGCTGAGCTGCCCTCACCTATCCAAAACGAACCCTCACTTTCTAAAAACACTGTTCAGTCTGCCACAACTCCTTGTACTAAGGAATCTGCGTCTGAGAGCCGTGTTGAACTGGGTGAGGTGTTGAAACCTGACAAATATCAACCTGATATTCCCTCTTCCACTCAGGACACAACCTCACCCTCCAGTACCGTTCAGCCTACCACCACTCCTCGTCCCCAAAAATCCGCTTCTGAGAACCCTGTTGAACCGTGTGAGGTGTTGCCATCTAAAAAGTTTCAATCTGAGCTCTCCTCACCTCCTCAGCAAGAAACCTCACCCTCCAGCACTACCGTTCAGTCAACCCCCACCAGTCATCCCAAGACATCCGCTTCTGCTTCTGAGGACCGTGTTACGCAGTGTGAGGTGCAGACTCCCAGCAAAGATCAATCTGATATTCCCTCCCCCACTCAGCAAGAAACCTCACCCTCCAGCACCACCACCGCTCAGTCCACCTCCACTACTCGTTCGAAGAAATCCGTGAATTTCGCCGACTACCCCAACTTGGACACTGCGATTGCTGCGACGATGAGAGTCCCCGATCTGAAGGAGGTTTGGGGCTACGTGCGTCCGCATAAGCCCAGCAACACCAAAGCAAAAGCCGAGGCAGCGGCGCCGATTGAGCCCTTGCCCGAGTTGAAAACCAAGGCTCAGCTCAAGCCTCGCAACGAGCTGGAGCACAAACCTATTCAGAAGCACAGGCCCCATCCCCTCAATCTCCAGAAGGTCAATCCGCCCAGCCAGACCGGCACCGAGGTCAAGAATGACCATCATGACCGCCCGACCGCGGATGAAAGGAGCCCACGCACCCCCGGCAGCCAGAACACCACCGAACCTGCAGCAGCGGAGGAGCTGTCGGCGCAAAAGTCTCCGGCCATCACATACAGCGATCCCCGAGAGGTTCCCGAGGGCATGCGCACCGCGTTGGACCGCCACTTCATCCGCGCCATCGAGCGCGCCGACCCGTCGACACCCTGGGAGGAAGTCATCCGGACCGAGACCGCAAAGCTGATCGCCTCCAAGCCCAGCACCCCTAAGAACTACCACTACATTCTGGATCTGGATCAGTATGATCACGAGGAGGTCGACGAGGACAGCCCGATCGCGCGCCACTACGGCTCCCAGTGGGCGACCAAGAAGTACCACCACTGGATGAACAAGGACGGGCCCCGGCGCAGGTCCAAGACAGAGTCCCGACAGAAGCAGAATCTGGGCAAGGCGGCCAAGGTCCTGGACTTTGAGTATCGCGAGGATGTGAAGGGGTTCATGTCGAAGCAGAGCACGTCGAGCCTGTCAAAGAAGAGTGTTGTTCCGAGCTTGTCCAAGAAGAGTGTTGCCAGCTTGTCGAAAAAGAGTATCTCGAACCTGAGTACCAAGAGCACCAAGAGTGCCAAACAGGCCACCGCGTCGTCCGGCTCCAGCATCAAGAGCACCACCCATGTCTCGAACAAACAGGCGACCGTATCGTCAGCCAGTGCCAGTGCCAGTGCCAGCGTCAAACCCACCACCAAAACCCCGAGTACTCCAACCACCACCGGCAAGCCCACCGGCAAGCCCACCATCAGCACTCCCACCAGCATCGCAGCCAAGCCATCCAACCTCCCCCGACCCGCCGCCAACGCCAACGTGCAGACCATCGTCTCGAACATCAACACCATCGTGTCGAATGCGAAGCAGCAGCAGGAGCAGGCCGCCGCCACCGCCAGCGCCGCCCCCCGCGCCCGCAAGCCCACGACCCCTACCACTCCCACTCCCACCCGTACCACCATGGCCACCATGGCCACCGTGACAACCACCACCCACGCCTCCCACAAGACCAGTAACAAACCGCGGGACACCACCTACATCAGCAACATCCCGACCGCGACCGGCGGCTTCACGCGCATGGAGATCGCGCAGGACGTGCCCCCGCACCCGGACTACTACCCGCGCGAACGCCAGGACATCGCGCTGACCTTCCGCGGCTTCGTCGACCCGGACATCAAGTCCGACGTCATCCCGGACTACTACCCGGGCATGTTCGACAACGATCCCTACGCGCGCATCGTCGCCCCGGCGCCGCCCAAGCGCGTGGACTCGCTCGTCGCGCCCCCCGCCGACCTGCCCGAGTACCTCAAGGCGTATCACGATAAGCTCCCCGCCACCCCCGATGCCCCGGCCGTGCAGTACAATCGCGGCACCCGCCACCGGGATGCGTCCATCTACGTGCCGGAGGAGGATGAGCTGGTTTGAGGAAGGTGTGTATCTCCCTGACGTGTCTTGGTGTGGGTTGGGTTGGTTCTTGGCTGACGTGTTGTCGAGATGGAGAGGTCAGGGTGACTGACTTCACTTTAACCAAAAAATTAAAAAAGAATGGAAAAACGCAAAAGCAAAAAAAAGTTGAAAAGAGAAAACCCCTGTTGTGTTTTTCTTTTGTTGGTTAAGGTTTGTTGTATCTTTTATGGGTTGCATGAATTAACGATGACGCGAAAATGAATTATGAGTGATGAGATGATGAGAGGTGGATTGGGAGATTGAGCATGGCGTTCGTTGCACGATGGGTTGGGTTGGGGTTGGGTTCGGGAGGAATGCACGTGTTTGGTGTTGTTTTTCCTTTTTCTTGTATTGACGGGGATGATTGGAAGCTTTGTTATGGCTTCATTAAAATGGAAATGATTTCGAGTCGATTCTTCTCCAGGTTTCGGTTGAGGAAGTAGTGTACAGTAAACTACAGACGTCCTCTTGGGATAGTAGTATGAACATTTACAGAAGGGGCCAACCGTTGAACGATCAAAACTGGTATTTTTGTACAACTCGCTGGAGAAAACAGATAACACACAGGAAGCCAACGCCCTCAATTCCTTGTCACAATCATCTTCTCGATGTCCAACGCCGCATCCCGGATCTGGGGACAGTAGTGGTTCCGCAGCAGCTCACCCTCCCAGACGGTGCCCGCGAAGACATTGGTGGTCTCGATGTCCGTGGCGAACGGGTTGAAGACGCCGTCCCCTCGGCGCTCCTCGCTGTGCCAGAGCGAGGCGATGCGGCGGGCGTTGTGCCGCGCGACCTGGTTCATGAGCGAGAGCGTCGCGATCGCCGACTTCTCCGGCAGCTGGAGCGAGGAGGTCATGAGGCGCTTGGCGAACCCGCCGAGGCGGACGGGCGGCGGGTTGCCGTGGGCCCGCGAGATGAGGGTCGAGTGGAGGCAGCGGAGGAGGAGGACGGTCGGGGTCTGGAAGTTGACCTTCTTGCGGGATCGCGGCGCGTGGTGGTGGGCCGCGTGCGAGTCCGGGTCCGGCAGGCGCAGCGACTTGTCCGGGTTGTATTCGACGTCCGGGTTGATGGAGAGCGTGTACAGGGAGCGGTAGAGGTGCTTGACGAAGTAGCTCAGGTCCAGGTGGAGGTTGGCCGCCGCTTTGCTGGCGTCCTGCCCTTCCAGGAGCGCGAACGCCGTGACCGTGCACAACAAGGCTTCGCGGTGCGCGTCCCGCGTGCTGGTCGGCTGCGCATCGTTGTCGTCGTCGGCTTCCTCGGTGTGGTTCTCTTCCTCGTCGCGATCGGCGTGCGCGATCAGCTCCTTCAGCGCCTCCAGCAGATCACCGAAGAAGTCCTGGTTGATCAGGTGGGCGTATTTGGCCAGACCCTCGAGGACGGGGCCCATGAGGGTGGGGATGCGCAACTTCAGGATGCGGAAGTAGACGCCAAAGACCAGCTTGAGGGTCTCGGCTTGGTTCTTGTCCCGCTCCTCATGCGACACCAGCGCGTCCGCCTCCTTCATATCCTTCTCGACCGCCTTCCGTTCCTTCTGCACCTTGCGCTCCTTCTTGGTGCGGAACTCCCGTTTTTGCTTGAGCTTCTTGCCCCCGAAGTTCTCCTCTTCGGGCTCGCGCTCGATCCGGTCCCGGGAGGCCTTGTGCGCGAATTCCGAGAGCAGTCGCAGGCTGAGGAAGGTGTCCAGCACACTTTCGTGGACGCGGAACTCCTTCGCCTTCATCAGCTTGGAGAGCAAGCGGACGGCTTCCAGCGATACGACCCCATCCTCGTCCTTTTGGAACACGTCTTCCAGGGTTTCGCGGCACTTGACGAAATCCGCGTCGACCTGTCTCCGGGCCAGCCGATTGATGAGGATCTTCAGCAACTCGGTGCGGAAGTTGAAGTGCGGTACGGAAAGCAGCAGGTTGCACGCGCAGTTGATGGCGATCGTCTTCAAGCCCGCATCGACGGGGGCGGCGTCTCGCTTTTGCGGCTTGGTGATTTCGACCAGCTTTCCGATATAGTGCTTGTAGTTGGAGAGGAGGGACTGCTCGTAGCTGCGGAGTTTGCGCACTTCCTTGGAGATCTTGCCGGTCATGTCCTGGTCGGTGAGAGGGCGGATGCGGTACCCGGGGATGACATCCTTGTATACTGCGGCTTGCGAGGCGAGGGCGAGCTTCTGGATCGCAACGTGCTTGCTGGGGTCCACCATCTCAGCCATCGTTTTGAACAATGGGATGTGCTCCTCCGGATCTTCATTGATTAATGTAGCCAGTCTGGCAAGCTCTTCCTTCGCTTGGATGATCTGCACCTTCAGAGGGATCTTCGGCGCTTCTTCCTTCACTTCCTCCTCCTCGTCCCCGTCTTCGTCCGCGGCAGTATCGTCCATCTCCTCGTCCTCATCGTCGTCTGTCCCGAGAAAGCTGTCTGACTCCTCCGCTTCAATCTCAGGCTCCTCCATGGTCTGGAAACCCTCCGCCGTCTTGATGGGCAGTCGTGTGCGCTCCTTGTCCTTCTTGCCGGATTTGCGGGGTCGGCGCTCATAGTCTTGTTCGAGGTCCCATTCGGCGGCATGGCTGTAGAAGTCGCCAATAGGGGCGCCAGAAGGTTGCGAGGACGCATTTTCGTCGTCGCCTGGGGGGCTCACCCGTCTGCGTTTCGTCGTGCGTCCAGGCGCCATTTTGATGTTGGTGAATGGTCTTCTGCCTTTTGAGGGGGGAATCTTTTTGCGGGATTGGACTGTCCGAAACTTTTTTTCTCACTTGCTGGTGCCAAGACACGGGCAATGAAAAAGGTACAGTACCGTCACTCCCACCGCCTTCCTCGTCGGGATCCACCGCCTAGAATTTTTGTTTCCGCGGAGCTTTTTTTGACTTCAAGATTGCTCTTTTTTTGATAAACCCCCTCCAAGCATTTTTCGGTTCGAATCTCGTCCGTGTATATCTTTTCTTTCTTCTCTTTGAGTACGCCGTGTCGTACTTAGATCACATTTCATCATGCGTCAACTCACTGAAGGTTAGTCTTGCCTTGGGACTCATCTGCTGCAGACAGCGCAGTCGCTGCAGACAATTAACGCACCGGATTGCTGACTCGGAGACTCTAGAGGAGACGAAGACGCTCTTTGAGAAGCTCAGTGCCTACTGTGGACGGTCCATTTCGAATCTGATCACGGCCGGTTCCGAAGACAACGACCGCTATGTGTTCCGCATGATCGGCAGCCGCATCTACTACGTCCCGCTGTCCCTGGCCAACCTGGCGACCTCCATTCCTCGCGATTGCTTGCTGTCGATGGGTACTGCGATCGGAAAGCTTACCAAGACCGGAAAGATGAGAGTAAGGGCATACCGGCTGTGAGGGTGGGCCATGTGGTTCGGATTGACTGACGTTGTGTAGCTCCACATCACTGCGCTGGACGTGATCTCCCCTCACGCGCGGTTCAAGGTCTGGATCAAGCCGAACGGTGTCGCCCCGTTCTTGTACGGAGTAAGTTCTCTTATGGTGTTGCCGCGCAGATTTGCCGCTGGGGTACAGGGTCATGACCAACTGATGCTAATTACCTGCCAGGGCAACGTTGTCAAGGCGCACGTCGGAAGATGGTCCGATGACTGCCCGGAGCATGCTGGAGTGGTTGTGCTCGACCAGAATGATACACCTTTGGTAAGGATGCTTTCGTCGTCCGACCAGCTCTGGTCGCAATGGTCGCTGATTCATTGATTGTAGGGATTCGGAGTCACTGCTCGGTCCACTGCCGAGGCACGGAAACTCGAGCCCACGGCGATTGTTGTCTTCCGCCAGGCAGATTGCGGAGAGTATCTGAGAGAGGTGAGCCTGCTTTTTGGAAATCGAGACGGGCAGAGTGCTGACCCATTGCACAGGAAGATACTCTTTTCACGACCTAGAGAAAAGTGTTGCATACGCGGAATCGATCATGGGGTTATTTTTTATAGATACCTTGGGATTCTCGCAGGAGTTTTGGAGTCGTTTTTTTCATTGTGTGGCTATGGTTGTTCTGTCTAGAAAAGTCTTTATCCTGGTGTCTAGCCTTGTACTATGTCTGACGCATGAGATAATATCATTATTGGCATCATTTGGTACTGTCTATAATCCTGGTGTTCAGGATTGGATTAGTGCTGCATTGCACTATTGGAGCTCTGGACCGGAGTAGTTTTTCATCTCTGATATGTAGAAAGGTGTGAAAACATGGACATGTAGTATAGTGTGAATGAGTCCAGTCATACCCCCGCTTTCTAATGTGAATTCAGTGAATGACTAGACTATAGTAGCCATGGCAGCCCTGATCGACCACTTCACTGAGAGAGATCCGATATCCGAAGCAGCAGCATCCGATGCGGGGCACGTGCACGGGGCCACGGGCAACTGAACTCTCTCTCTCTCTCTCTCTCTCTCAGCGGGCAGCGGAAACCACCGCTCAATTCGGCCGATCTCCCCCCTCATCGAGAAACAAATCAAGAACTGCGACAACCAGCCGGAGGCGTTCGCAGTCTCAACTTTGGCGTTCATCCCATCGCCCCAACCTTGCTATACAAATAACACAATCTCAGACTTGCACGGCCTTCATTCTGATCATCTGAGCTTTTCTGCGCGCGCAGAGGTTCCCCCGCCATCATCATCAACATTTGATCCGGGCAAGCCACACCCCCACCACCACGTCCACCATCATCCATCATCATGCCGCCCTACTCGAGTCTGCAGAAGCAGCAAATAGCACAGTTCATCAGCTTCACGCAAGCGAAGGACACAGCGGCTGCCAAGGTAATTTTGACCGATCTCTCCGATCATGTTTCGCCCCTGTCCTATCCGGTTCATGGCTCCGAGGGCATCACGTGCGTGGGATGTGGCTAACCGGTGCTGTTGATTGGTATAGTTCTTGAAAGCGGCACGATGGGATCTTGAAGAAGCTATCAATACGTAGGTGCTTGCCTCCTTCTCGTTCATGGGATACGGTCCTACTCTCACTTCGGGGATGTCTTTTTGTGGGTATTATCATCTGATGACCCGGGTCCATCCTGCCTGGGTTGCGGTTGCGGCTTCATGGGTCGCTAGGTCGGTACTTTGTTCTTAGGTGTTTCTCTCGGAGCCAGGATGGTTTGTGGTGCATGGGCTTTGTACCAGGCGGACCAGCTCGCGGGACTCGGTGGTTATGGCATTGGGAGCTTGGCAGCTCGCCACGGGTCCATCGATCAATCGCCAAGCGCAAGCCAGCAGCCAGGCGGCCATGCAATCTGGTTCAGAGCACTTTTTCTCGCCAGACGGATAGCTTAGCCTCCGTTGCTTGCACTTCACTAAGAAAGCGATTGGTCCTTAAGCAAGTCAAGCATGGATTGGCACCGTCGCTGCAACGACATCGCCCATCTACCATCTGGCCAAGCTGCGAGCCCGATATCATTGCAAGACCACAAGCCAACCGCCAGCCCAGCAACCACAGGAAACCCTCTCCAACCCCTCTCATAGACCACCCTGCCATCTCAACCCATAGACCATCCCATCACCTCAACCGCACTAACCACCCCCAAAAACCACAGATACTTCCAAAGCCCCTCCGGCGCTGGAGCCAGCACAAGCGCGATTAACAAGATCTTCGACAGCTACAGCGGTACTTCCCCCCAATGCCCAAAACTCCCCATCCCACCCCAACTAAAACCCACCAGACTCCCCCGAAGAATCCCCCGAGACCATCGGCATCGACGGCGTAATGCGGTTCCTAGGCGACATCTCCGTGCAACTCGACGAAGTGACCTGCCTCGCCATCGCGGAGCTCGTCAAATCCCCGACGATGGGCGAATTCACGCGAGAAGGGTTTCTGCATGGTTGGCGCGCTCTCGGGTACGCCTCCTACCCCTTGCCCCTGCCCCCTTCCTTACCTTTTACCCCAATTCCCTGTTCCCCCATCCCCTATCCCCCAACCCCCTTCCCCCAGTTCCTCCCCCCTTAAGATAAAACCCTGATACTGAAAAGGGATAGAGCCGACACGCTCGCCAAAATGACGGCGCACGCGGCGGAGCTCCGCGCGCGCCTGCCCATCGAACCGGACCTCTTCCGGCGGGTGTACCGGTACACGTTCCCGCTGTGCCGGATGCAGGGCCAGCGCAACCTGCAGTTCGAGATCGCGGCGGAGCAGTGGCGGCTGTTCTTCACGGCGGAGCACGGCGGCGTGGCGTGGGGCTCGGCGACGACGCCGTGGCTGGACTGGTGGCTCGAGTTCCTGGAGGGGCGCGGGCCGCGGCCCGTCAATAAGGATCTGTGGGAGCAGGTGGAGGTGTTCATGCGCAAGACGGGCGAGGATGAGGCGATGGGGTGGTGGAGTGCGGACGGGGCGTGGCCCGGGGTGATTGATGAGTTTGTGGAGTTTGTGGTGGGGAAGAGGAAGGGTGGCGGTGCGGGTGGGGAGATGGAGGTTGAGTAGGTTTATTTGTGGCGGGGTCGTAGAGGGGATGGAAGGTTGGGTTGCGGGGTGGTTGGTTGTGGTTGGAAGGTAGATACGCATGCAGTGGTGTTGATGAATGGATTCTCTATCGTGTTTTCAGGTGGAGAGTTGTAGGATGTAGTTGGTTGACTCGGGGTGATTACTGCCACGAGGGAGACTAAGCGCAGCTTAACGGTGTCAAAGGGGCTTAAGGTATGGATTTTCATTTGCGGTTCGAATGGCGATATACTACGTAAATATGGGTTCATCATGGCAGAATAGACACTCGTCGCAACGCCACAGCCATGAACGGGACATATCACAAATTAAACATCATTCGGGGCGGGGGCACGGGGCGGGGGCACGGAGCGGGTGGTATAGGTAGATCGCGTATGTAGATGGCATAGGTGAAAGAGGTGGTCGTCATGGGTATATTGGCCGCATTACCCTCAATCGACCAGCGATGGTCATGGAGGTTGGAATTTCATATGTACAGTATTTACCGGTAGTCGCCCTTGTCGTACTCGCTGCCGGGACCACGACGCTGGTCGTAACGCTGGTATGCGGTTAGCACTGTTCCACCTACAAAATAACAGGGGGCTCACCTTCCGGAGCGCTTCGAGGCGCTTCTTCTTCGTGTGGGTGTTGACGTAGGTTCCGATGACGAACCCGACAATGTTGAAGAACGGCACCCAGGTGTGCTCCGGCAGGAACTTCTGCGCAAAGGCCAGCGCGATGGGCGAGGTCACCCAGCTGACCTTCATGACGGGCATGAAGCCCGCCCGGACGGTGGCGCGGACCTGGTGAATG
Organism: Aspergillus aculeatinus CBS 121060; assembly: GCF_003184765.1. Taxonomy (NCBI): domain Eukaryota; kingdom Fungi; phylum Ascomycota; class Eurotiomycetes; order Eurotiales; family Aspergillaceae; genus Aspergillus; species Aspergillus aculeatinus. Next base: position 104,392 of record NW_020291517.1, read on the forward strand.
GTGCGCGCACCGGCAATGACCGCCATGCTGGTCAGGTACACGGCGTTCTGGATGGGGGAGACCTGCGGGCCGAGTCAGCGGATTGGAATCCCTCGTGCATCGCGTGCGACACTTACGAGCAGGTTGCTGGCCAAGATCTGCAGCACCTTGGCCTTCAGGCTAGTCCGTCCAGCGAACACCTTTTGGAGAATCCCGATCAGGAAGTGGCCCAGCGGGGCGCTGATGAACATGCCGTACAGGACCATCTTGGGCACCCGCGGGCTGAGGTAGTGGCCGTTCTTGCTGACATCGTGCGCGATCCAGGACGCCAGGATCTCCTGCAGACCGGACAGCACTCCCGACGTCAACATCTTGGTGCGCAGGGGGTTTTGCTGCAGTTGGCGGAGGTAGAGCTAGAGTCGGCCGAGAGAGAGCCAGTCAGCCAGAGTTGTCCGGGAGGGTTTCAAACGTCAACACCAGAGATCAACGTACGTTGAGATAACCCCCGCCAGTCAGTCGCTCACCGACTTTGTGCACCAATTCTTTCGTGTCTTTCCGGAGGGAGGTGACGGCCTCATCTTGGAATTTGGCGGACATGGCTGCTGCTGCTGCTGATGGATCGAAGGAAGGAGATTAAGCGCGCGATCTAGATGATGTGGGTAGATGAGCGATCGGAGATCCGAGATAACGATGGTGACGGCAATTGCGGAGAGATAGCAGGGCAGTAAGGCAGTCTAAGGTGATCGCAGGAGCTGTAAGTAAGAGAAAACCATTCGGGGTTGCAATGGACAGTAAAAGCAACGGAGGGATGCGGATAGAATAAGGTGTGGTGAGTGAGTGGGTATTGTTGGGGGACAGACTGGGGGGGGGGGGAAAGGGAAATTGGCAGGCAAATGGTCGGATGGGCGTCCCGCGCAAGAGAGGGTCGAACCAGGGGTTGGTTTGTTTATCGGCTGAAGTGGAGGAGGAGGAAGAGGGAAATGGCCCGCGATGAGGAGGCTGGAAGCCGATGGGTTGGTTCAGGTGGTTCAGGTGGTTCAGGTGGTTCAAAGGCTGGTAATAAATCAGTGCTTACCGAGGTTACAACTCCAATCGATTGGAACCAGCACACGTCAGTCAATTGCTTGTACTGTCACAATGGAAACACCCGTTGGGAAAATGTAGTAGTAGTAGTAGTAGTAGTAGTAGTAGAAGTGGAAGTAGACCCAAGATTCTGAAGGGAAATAAGCAGAATGACAACAAATACAATTCAGTTTGAAGCTGGAGGAGGGTGAGGGCGAAGGTGAGGGCGAAGTCGGAGGAGGAGAGAGACAGTCAGTGGCAGTCAGTGGCAGTCAGTGGGAAACTGGAAGGTCAAACCGGCCACGAGGTCGGCAAATGGAACAGAAGTTACAGAACAAATGGACCTCGCGTCAACTTTATACCTGTTTTGAGTAGGTAAGGCCTCCGTACAGTACGGAGTACAGTACGGTAAGATCAGCTCAGCTCGGTAGGGATTCCGCCGCGGTCCTTCGGTCACCTCCGACTATGTACATAACAACTACCGCAGGTACTCCACCATCACCACTACTAACTTTGCTTCTGTATCTTCATCTATAAAAACAATCAAGATGTTTAGATGTTTTGTTCTTTCGCAGTTTGTTGCAGCTAACAATGACTGGAAACATCTTGCACGGTCTTCATCAGAACTCTCAGGTGCAGTAATACCAGGATGAGCTCGGAAAGGTCAGCCTATTTCGGATAAGTGCAGGCCGTTGATGTTGACTGAAGGTGATAACCACCCCCAGGCAGGGCTGTTCTGCTCCTAGATACTATATCTGTACTTCAACCCCTTCTTCCAAGAAATCCAGGCTCATGTACTAACAGACATGTAGGTAAATGTAACCAAGTCCAATGCCAAAGAGTTTCCTAGAGAAGAATTCAGTATACTTTCTTTGTATCTCAAGATCGATAGCCAGTGCATTGGCCAAGTATAGTCTACCACTGCACTGCTGTGACTTCATCCATCAGAGAACTAGGGCTATCGGCAACCATGTGAGCTTCTGCTCAGACTGCGCTCGCCTTGGTATTTGCGCTTTCTCTTTTGCGCTCAGGTCAGCCAGAGCGACATTATGCACATCCCAACAAAACAGAGGGTCGCCCCCGACGATTCCCATCTGCCCCGACGCAATGTTACGTTCACTGGTGAACATGAGCGTGTTCTAGCTAGCTATCTCATTTTCTGCTGTTCTCTGCTTTCTCTCTCCCTTTCGTGTTCATACGTCCATGCTTCTTGTCCTTTGCTATCTAGCGTTCTCAGATCACGGAATAGATACACCTCAGTTAGCTATCCAGTAGGCGGCTCACACGTCTTCTCCATCCTGTAAAGCCTCCAGCACTGTTCTCACGCAGAAGAAATGAAAAGGCTTTCGGCAAGCAAGTCCAACACAGAGCCGGACTCCTCGTCCAACATGGACACCTCAGCGGAGATCCCGGCAACACTATCTGACCATGATCCATCTCATCCCGCAGATACTCCACATGACCAAGAGTCTGAGCTCCATGTCTCTGTAGAAGTTGCATCTGTCGAGAACAACCGCGTGGGTAGTGCTGAGAGAGCCATCGAGCATAGCCCCGAGCAACAGGAACCGGCCGAAGCAACCGAGCACAATCATGTCCCCGCCTCTGAGCCTTCAGAGCTTGAGGAGACCGACCCTCTTCAGAGTCAGAGACCATGGACTGGCCGTGACTTCGAGACAAGCTTGCACTTTGCAGAGCGCGTCACAAGCTGTCCTCGTTCTTCGTCTCTAAGGTATTATCCCGCCCAAGCCAACCCTCTACCCTCCACAACCAGTGCCTACGTCCATACTAACAGTCCATCCAGCTCTATCAGAGGAATAACAGAGCCGCTGTTCGAGCGAGATTCGGTCCTGTCGCCCGGCCCCGCAAACAACAGCACCGCGAGAGCCAAGCCGCCATCTACCGCAGGTAGTCACAATCAAGCCAACGGCGTCAATCGAACGGCGATCGCAAGAGTAATCCTCGCTCGTATCGACCGAGACCGAGACCCGATCTTCTATGGGCCCGTGAACCAGGCAGTGGAAGACGATCGTCCATGGGGGCTCCGCTCGTGTAAACATGGCAAAATGGACCGGGTGCCCCTCGTGGATCCAAACGAAGTGTGTGACCGCTGCGGCCGTAGACCGGCGCTCGGCTGGCTGTATCAGTGCTCCGTGGACGAGCCCGGTTTCGGGGACCCGAATGGTACCAGAGACGGTGAGGTGCTAAGTTCGTGGATGGTCGACGCTATTAAGGCTGGGAAGTACACGGATGCGCAGAAGGAGACACTGCTCGAACAGAAACTCACTGTCTTTCGTCGGGCGTACGAAGAGAGAGTTGCCTACAACGAACGTGATTCGAGGGTCACCGTCTTCCCTTCCATGCACAGAGCGGAGGAGCAGAATACTGACTCCGATGACGATGATGGCCCCCATGTTCAGCTGATTGAAGATGTTCAGCAGAGCCGTAACTCGAACGCTACCAATGCTTCATCCACTGCCGGACAAGTGAAGCATGGAGAGGATATTCCGCAGAATGTCCGTCGCAGTCCAGACTCTACTACTCAAGGCGTGCTTCCAGTCGCAGACTCTGACACTTCAGCTTTCCCACTACAGTCTATCCCACATTGCAAGTGGCGGGCTTGTCATCGCTGCGTCCCTGCACACATGGAACGAGCATGGGACAGCATCGACGCAGTGTGTAGACCCGAATTCCCAGCCCCGGGTGCCTTCAACTTGGGCGAGCGGGTGGTCGTGAACGCAGTGTTCGTCTCCAATCTAGGGCAGCGACCCAACCCATCCCCCACTCCTCCTCCGGTGCCCCGATACTATGGAGGCGAGTCGCAGCCCGCACGAAATGCCGTGTCGAGCTATCGTGGCGTAGCCCGCTTATCATCCTATCTCCCAAACGCAGCCACCGGGTCTACATCTCAGAGCTCCTCTTCTGCCTCGAGAGTGACAAGCCCTGCGTCCAGGTCGACAGTGAATCTACCGTCATACATGTCGACATCGACCAGTGATGCTACCAGCTCTGGCTCCCAGTCTTCGTATGCCTCCTCACCCACAGGAGATTTCAGCAACCGATCTCCATCAGTGCTACCCACCTACCCCGTCGCCCGACACAACAGTGCATCGCAGTCCCCACACCACCTGCCCCACCCTCCACCTCCAACAAGTCAAGCATTATCCTCATCCACAACCGGATTACCCTCCTACCCAGTAACAGCAAGAGCAACAGCAACAGCAACCCCCCGCCAATTCCACGGACCCCTCTCCTCCCACCCCGCCAACGCAAGCTACTATCCACCCCCGGTCAACCGGCTGCAGCGAGCGCGCGCCAGGCTACAGGCCATCCTCAAACCCCTCGGACGCAGCCTGACGCCCTCGCCGAGGGATTACAGTGCTGAGGCTTCCTCCGTCTGGATCAATATCGGGAATCACTTGCGCACGACACTGCGGAAGAGGAGATATGGCGAGTTCCTTTGGCGGCGTCGCAGACAGGTGGAACAGCCGCCCTGCCCTCGTGGCCCGCGCGGCCCCTGTCCCTTCCCCATGGCCCCCGGATACCTCATGGCTGCGGACCCGGAAGAGGTGCGAGAGGAGCGCGAGGTGTTCCGGTTTGGGCAGATGGTGGGTCGCGAGCGCTGTATTAATTCAGGTCTCCACGTCTGGGAGGATGTCATGCCGGTCATTGAAGAGGTGGAGCCTTGGGAAGAGGAGTCTCATAGTGAGGATGGGGATAGTAGTGAGGAGGAGGAGTTCGAGGAGGAGGAGGAGGTCAGCGAGGAAGTGGAGACTGAGGTGGAGGCTAGCGAGGAGGTGAATACTGAGGGAGAAGCAAGTAAAGATAAGGGTAAAGGGAAACTGGAGCGCGTTGAAAGGGGCGATGAGTGCTACGAAGGGATGAGTGACTCGGAGGACTCGGTTGGCTCGGACGACTCGGATTTGGTTGACCCAATCTTGATATTGTGACGGGGGAAGAGCGCTTGAAGTGACCTCTTCTTGGGGTGAACTATAAGGCTCTTGTCTCCACTGAATGTGCCGTGGTCGCTGAAGTGGTTTGTCATGTTGGTGCTGGGACGTTGAGCTAGGACTTGAAGTGGGGAGGTTGTGTGGTCGGGGTAACATTTCACATGTTGTGCTGTAAGAGTACTTGGAAATCTACGGAAGATTTAGTGAGCATGGAATGAAATTTCCCGCAGGAGTTGTCGCCAGAGCTACATGATCATGATGGAAATGAAATTATGAAGTCAAGGAAAGGTCAACAGCAAGTTAGTGTATCAATTAGCGAACTACGTAAACCGAACAGCGGCGCTAAACCCACCCATTCCACCCTTTATCTGGTATGACCGACTGAATGGGGCAGGCAGGATAGTTATCTAATCTCATCAACAAAAATGACCCGCGGTTCAACTCCAAACTCCATCGACTTTCCCATTCCGAGCCAATTCCGAACCTCGGCACGCGCGCCAAGCACCGACGGCTGATCAGATGCAGATGACCGCCTGGTCTATATAGTACTCTTCCAGTCCACCCCCCTTCCATCCGACCCTCCTGGAGGTCTGCTGGCGATGACTGACGCTGGATACACCAGACAATATGGCAGACCCCGAAGTTACCACTGAACCAGCTCCAAGTGAGAGCGCACCATCATCACCACCACCACCACCAGCACAAGAAGATGAGGGGAAATCGCCGTCCTCAGACCCAACGCGGGGATCCTCACCACCACCACAACTCAAACCAAAAGCACAATCAGCTTCCTCTCTCCTCCATGCTCGTCGTCAGCTGCTGGCAGCCCTTCGAGCAACCGATACCACCATCGAGCGACTCGACAAGTAGGTCCCCGCCCTCTCCGATCCTTCCCAGAACACAAGCCACCGCTCCTCCAACCGTACACTCCATACTAACAACGACAGACTCACCACCACAGCAGCCGGCACCGAACGCGTCCTCGCCGTAACAGGCTACCTCTCGCACGCCCTGCACCACCTCCTCGCCTCGGCGCCCTGGCTCGCCTTCCAAACCCGTCTAAGCCTCCTCGCGCGTCTCCGTCGTCAGCAGCGCCATCTCGCCCAACACTCCCCCTCCAAGCCTACCCCCTCCGCGCCGCCACCACCCACCACCTCACCAAGCACACCAAACAAACCCCCCCTCCTCGCCCTCTCCTCCCTCATGTCCGAAACCCGATACACCCTGCGCCTCCTCGGCCTCCTCCCGCTCTGGACCTGGGGCGCCGCGACCCTGCGCTCCCCGCCCCAAGACCGCACGCTGTACATCCTCACCCTCCTCCAGGTCCTGGTCAACGTGATCTACCAGCTCCTCGAGAACGGAAGCTACCTCGCCGCGAAGGGGATCCTCAGCCGCCGGCTCATCGACCGGTGGGGCGGCATCGTGCAGTGGGATCTGTGGAGCACGCGCGCCTGGTTCGGGCATATCTTCTTGCAGTTCTTCGTGCTGGCGCGGGAGAGGAGTCTGCGGTTGCGGCGGAAGCGACAGCATCAGGAGGGGCGGAAGGAGGGGTCGGCGGAAGCAGAAGGCGCCCGGGAGATCCGCGCGTGGAGGAAGAGTCTCGTGAATAATGTGTGCTGGGCGCCGTTGTGCTTGCATTGGTGCTTTGAGGGGGGGATCGGGTTCCCGGAGCAGTTGACCGGGTTGGTGAGTTTTATGGCCGGGGCCTGGGAGGTCTGGGATTCGTGGGGGCGGACTACTACGTAGGTTTGGGGTTGAGGTTGAGGTTGAGGTTGAGGTATTTGGGCTTTGTAGAATTCTCGATGGTTGGTTAGACTTCCAGATTTGGTTACCTCGGGTTACTTTTCTTTGCTCGCTTCGCGATGGCTTGGCTTAGACGATAGAATTCCTGGATAAGCGTATTCATTGGGGTTGTCATGCTAGATGCCTAAATACAGGATAGGATCCAAGCTAACACACCAAATACCAAATCCAATTTACAGCTAGAGCTAGATGCTCGGTCGTTGTGGCCTCGAAGGCGGATAGATCATGAAACAAGGGAAAGAAGCGCAAGCAAACTGAGCCACCCCGAAAACTCCCAAGATGCCCCGTCACGTCATGCGATAGATAAAAATCAGGTGTCGCTAAGAATCAGCAGTCGTCAGATCGTGCCAATGTCGTTATCATCATCGTAAGCGTCATCACATCGTGAATGAGCATCAAATCGTCATCAAATCGTATCGCATCGTAGCGTAAATGAGTATCAAACGCCATGCAGAGTCAACCCGTGGCAATGGGGATAAGGGATAGGTCGCAGACCCGGAGGTAGAAATGTCAGATAAGATATGTGGAAGTTATCTCGAAGAAAGGTCGCAGACCGATGATGGGAAAGCAGTCAGATCTTAAACCAGTAGTTATGCACGCATCCAATGAAGTTGTACCTGACCCAGCGACATTCAAAAGCTAGAGCCGAGAGTTGGAGCTTAGAGGCGAAACACCGGGTCGATGGTTTCCTCCGACACGAGCTCGCCGGGACGTCTCTGTGGCCATCTGATATTAGAGGATATCGCACCAACGGAAAGTCAGCGACAGACTTACGAACTTGTCATAATGCTCGGAGCGCAGAAACAGGTCGACGGCCCAATCGGTGACCCCCTTCCATTGCATCCCCTCCAGACTGCGGTTCCAGACTAGGGCGTGCACCTTCAAAGCGTAGGTCACCTCGACCCAGCGATCGGCCAGGCCGGAGCCGTCCTCAATGATGACCGCCTCGATTTCGATCAGACAGGCGTCCATCCCGCCGCTCTCACCGTGCATCATGGTGATGGCGTCCTCGTGGTCAATCGCGAACACAACCATGCCTTCGACAACATCGTGCTCCTGTCCGGTGAACACCATGAACGGGGCGCCGTTGGGAGTCCGCTCGTACAGCCTGTACCCCACCGCCCGGGCCGGCTGCATCCTACGGGCAAACTGCAGACTGTTCGGTTGGTCACAATAGGCGCGCAGGACGGTGGGAAGCTTGAGACAGCCGTAGACGAAGATGACGCGCTGGTCCTCGTCCGCCAGAAGCTGGTGCAGCTGGGTCATGTTGAGCTGGTTCTGATACGCGACATTGTAGTTGTCGGGGTACCAAGTGAAGCACTCCATATTGCGGACGGTGCTAGGGCGGCGGTTGGTGGCGCTAGGACGGCTGCTCATCTTGGGTCTTTCACGCACAAATACAGGTTTTCAAAGAGAGGGATAGAGATACAAAGGTACTGGGGATAGTCGGTGGGGAGAAGGAAGGTGAGGATGTGAAGTTGGAGGATGGGGTGCCATCGTGTTACCGAATGCGACACCATGAGGAGCTATGATGTCGTCGCTTAGTCGGCGAGTGTGAAGTTGACCCGCATGGCTGTAGGCAGCGCTCTCACTGCGTGCGTGCGCTGGTGAAGTCTTCCTTGATGCTATACTGGGGCGATGGGCTGGTACATTCACCAGACCACGTGACTTTGGCACACACTGAACTGGTAAAACAGCCATAAGGTCGCAGTGTCAAGTAGAGCTAGTGAGTCTGTTAGCTATGATTCTGTTCTTCTCTGTGATTGATTCGCTTCAAATCTTGTTCTTTTGCTAACTTACTGAGAGTAGGGGTATTGTCAGAGTTGCTGTGAACACTGAATGATTCGACATGATATCCTCAGGCAACTTAGAGAACAACGTGACAAAGATCCAGAACAAGAGTTCAGTGAGGCGAACTGTTCTTACTTTGCCACTGGATGAGTATCAGCTTGTTAAGCTGGTTGAACAGAGGCCATCTTGATGTGATAGATCGCCCATGATGCCTAAGGCCACGGCACGATACATCGCGTCATGCCTGAGGCATCAACACAGCAGCCCCATTGGCACCTCTGAATGTCAAAGCCAACAGAAAAGACCAGATCGACCGCTTCAGACACTAGTTAGCCAGTCATCAGATCGCTAGTTCGAAGAGCTTCCCCGGGCTTATCAAGCACCCAAAGCAAAGAAGGGGCCAGAGACTGATGATCATTGTGGATACGACCGGCTTCCATGCGGTTCTTCTCCCCCCCGAGGCGGTGGCGGCAGGCGGTATTAGTAGGCGGTGGGTGTTTGGGTGGCTCAGGATTCAGGAATCTCTGCAAACAGCTTAAGTCATCAGTTCCCGAACAGGCCCTGGCGCTATCGTCACCTCTTAACAACCCGGAGCTCTTCTGCCAACCTACAACTCAATCTCACTTCCCCCATCTCCCTCTCTCCACCCACCAAACTCACCCACCTATTCTGCTCTATCACTTTTGCATCTCTCCCCCCAAATTGCGCCATCTCTCAGACATTTCCTGCTGTCTGCTGAGATCTCTTTCTCTTTCTTCCTTTCCTTATCTTCACTTTCCTCCGTGCCTGTTACCGAGCTCGCCTAATCCGGTACGGCAACAGTCCTTGCTACCTTTCCCAGTGACTACGTTGCTTTACGCGCCTTTCTTCACACTCCATCAAGATGAGCGCAGAGCCAGACCACACCCACGACAAGAAGAGGGTCAACCTCAAGTAGGTCCCCAATTTATCAAGATTTCCAGTCTTGCCCCGCATGCTAATGCATCATAGTGACCCCTCGGGCGCCGAGAAGAAAGAGGTAAAGACTTTGCCTTCAGACTCCGCAGGGACCTTGTTGGTGATATTGACTTGTTCTCGTTGTTAGGAGCTCGACACCTCGACCGCTATCCTCAAGAAGAAGAAGAAGCCCAACTCTCTGATGTGAGTTTGCCTGCGTCATTTGTTCTGTGGAGCGGGGGCTGGGATACTGACGTGTGTGTGTCAATAGTGTTACCGATGCCGTCAATGATGATAACTCCGTTATTGCCCTCTCCAACAACACGATGGAGACCCTCCAGCTCTTCCGCGGTGATACCGTCCTTGTCAAGGGCAAGAAGCGCAAGGACACGGTTCTGATTGTCTTGGCGGATGATGATCTCGATGACGGCAGCGCTCGCATCAACCGTGTCGTCAGACACAACCTCCGTGTCAAGCACGGCGACATGATCACCGTCCACCCTTGCCCCGACATCAAATATGTGAGTCCTGCCCAACGAGAGCAGACGGTGGTTGGTGGCTAACCGCGGCTTCTTTGTGTTTTAGGCCAAGCGTATTGCCGTCCTTCCTATTGCCGACACCGTTGAGGGCCTGACCGGCTCCCTCTTCGACGTCTACCTTGCCCCCTACTTCCGCGAAGCCTACAGACCCGTCCGACAGGGAGATCTGTTTACAGTACGAGGAGGTATGAGACAGGTGGAGTTCAAGGTTGTTGAGGTCGATCCCCCAGAGTACGGTATTGTGGCCCAGGACACGATCATCCACTGCGAGGGCGAGCCCATCCAGCGTGAAGACGAGGAGGGCAACCTCAACGAGGTCGGTTACGATGACATTGGTGGCTGCCGCAAGCAGATGGCTCAGATCCGCGAGTTGGTCGAATTGCCCCTGCGTCACCCCCAGCTCTTCAAGTCCATCGGTATCAAGCCCCCTCGTGGTATCCTGATGTACGGCCCTCCCGGTACTGGTAAGACTCTGATGGCTCGTGCTGTTGCCAACGAGACCGGTGCCTTCTTCTTCCTGATCAACGGTCCCGAGATCATGTCCAAGATGGCTGGTGAGTCCGAGTCGAACCTGCGTAAGGCTTTCGAGGAGGCCGAGAAGAACTCCCCCGCCATCATCTTCATCGATGAAATCGATTCCATCGCCCCCAAGCGTGAGAAGACCAACGGAGAAGTCGAACGCCGTGTTGTCTCCCAGCTCCTCACCCTCATGGACGGTATGAAAGCCCGCTCGAACGTCGTTGTGATGGCCGCCACCAACCGCCCCAACTCCATCGACCCTGCCCTTCGTCGTTTCGGTCGTTTCGATCGTGAGGTCGACATCGGCATCCCCGACCCTACCGGCCGTCTCGAGATTCTGTCGATCCACACCAAGAACATGAAGCTGGGTGATGATGTCGACTTGGAGACGATCGCTGCTGAGACCCACGGTTACGTCGGTTCCGATCTTGCTTCGCTCTGCTCTGAGGCCGCCATGCAGCAGATCCGTGAGAAGATGGACCTGATTGACTTGGATGAGGATACCATTGACGCTGAGGTCCTCGACTCTCTTGGTGTCACCATGGAGAACTTCCGTTACGCTCTTGGTGTCTCCAACCCCTCCGCTCTGCGCGAGGTTGCCGTCGTCGAGGTCCCCAACGTCCGTTGGGAGGACATTGGTGGTCTCGAGGAGGTCAAGCGCGAGCTTATCGAGAGCGTCCAGTACCCTGTCGACCACCCCGAGAAGTTCCAGAAGTTCGGTCTTTCTCCTTCCCGCGGTGTGCTGTTCTATGGCCCCCCTGGTACTGGTAAGACCATGCTGGCCAAGGCCGTGGCCAACGAGTGCGCTGCCAACTTCATTTCCGTCAAGGGTCCTGAGTTGCTGAGCATGTGGTTCGGTGAGTCGGAGAGCAACATCCGTGACATCTTCGACAAGGCTCGTGCCGCCGCCCCTTGCGTCGTCTTCCTCGATGAGTTGGATTCCATTGCCAAGTCCCGTGGTGGATCCGTCGGCGACGCTGGTGGTGCTTCCGACCGTGTGGTCAACCAGCTCCTAACCGGTAAGTTATTTCGCCTTTGCTTCAAGGGTCCCTAGCTAACTCGTCTCAGAAATGGATGGTATGACCTCCAAGAAGAACGTCTTCGTCATCGGTGCTACGAATAGACCCGAGCAGCTGGACGCTGCCCTGGTCCGTCCGGGTCGTCTGGATACTCTGGTCTACGTTCCCCTGCCCGACCAGGCCTCCCGTGAGAGCATTCTTAAGGCCCAGCTGCGCAAGACGCCCGTTGCTCCTGATGTCGACATCTCCTTCATTGCCAGCAAGACCCACGGCTTCTCCGGTGCCGATCTTGGCTTCGTTACTCAACGTGCTGTCAAGCTCGCCATCAAGCAGTCGATCAGCGCCGACATCGACCGCCAGAAGCAGCGCGAGGCCCAGGGTGAGGACGTCAAGATGGAGGACGAGGAGCTTGAGGAGGAGGACCCCGTGCCGGAGCTGACCCGTGCCCACTTCGAGGAGGCGATGAAGTCGGCCAGAAAGTCGGTTAGCGATGTGGAGATCCGCCGCTACGAGGCTTTCGCGCAGAGCTTGAAGAACTCTGGCGGCAGCACCTTCTTCCGCTTCCCTTCCTCGGGTGAGGTGGCGGACAACAACACTTTTGGCGAAGCCGGCAATGACGACAGCCTCTACGACTAAACTGTATCTTTTCATGCTTTGTTTCCTATGCGCACTTAGTTAGATCAGCGGGGTGAGCCTCGACTAAATCACGTTGGTTGACAAGTACTTTTGTGGCCATTTCTTATTATTCTGGGTGCTAAGATAGTTCTGATCCATCTAATAGCCAAGAAGTTGCTGCGATGATTGATTCCGTTGGGTGTGGAACGAAGTAGTAGAATTTGGTATCTAGAAAATGCAATGCCAACCCTGATAACACCGAGGGAGGAGTCCCCATCCGAAACCCATCCAAACGCCAGACGAATGTCCACCAACACCAACTCCCACCTTTTATCAAAATATAAGACAGACAGAAGAAAAGCCCGCAGATCCCTTTATTTCCCCTGCTTCGGCTTCATCTTCTTCTCCCCTTTCTTGACGGGACTTCCGCTGGCCCCGGACCCATTACTCTCCCCATTCTTCACCCCCTTCACGCGATCCTTCGGCCCTGGCGTCTTCGTGGTCGTGGTGGTGTGCTCCTTCTCCTTCTCCTTCTCCTTATCCCCGCCATCCCCGGCGGCGGCAGACGAAGAAGAATCCCCGACCCCATCCCCATCCCCCTCGAGCACCACCACCTCGCGCAGAACCTCCTTGATCGCGCGCACGCCCTGCTCGACGACCGCGGAGGGGATCCGCACATCCACCGTCTCGAAATACGCTGCGTTGTTTGCATTACCGCCGTTGTTATTGGTGTTGTTGCCGCTTTTCTTCCCGTTCGCGTGGACGTCGTCATCGTCGTCGTCATCTTCGTCTTTAATGGCGGCAGCACCGTTTTTTTTCTTGCCGGGCGCGGCAAGGAGGGACGGATGACGTCGCCCCTCGGCGGAGGCGACCACCGCTTCGATGACCTCGTCGAACCGCTCGCACCGTCCCCCGCGGAGTAGCTCCTGGGCTAGGCGCCGGATCTTCTCGGTCCACCCCGTGCGCTGCAGGGCGGCGAGGAGCGTGCTGTGGAGGTCGTCGAGGGCCGGGGTGGTGAGCAGGTGCGTGAGGAGGTCGGTTTCGAGGTCGCTTGGGGTGGTGGGTGGGGAGGGGCGGGGGTTGGTTGTCATTGTTCTCGTGCTGTGGTTTGGATGTGGAGGTTGAGGTTGAGGTTGAGGTTGAGGTTGAGGTTGTGCAGTACTGTAGATTGTGGGGAGAGGGGTTTCTGTTGGTGATGGTGGCGGCGGTGGTGGAGGTGGCGTGGTTCGAGGGGGGGAGTTTAGGGTGATCGTCTTTGAAGGTGGTGGGCTGTAGATAAGGTGGACTTGTTTGTTGCAGGAGGGTATTTGTGTATCTTGGCAGTGGGTTGAGGGGTCGTGTGCTGTACTATGTACATCAGTACTGTACAAACGGGTTGAGGTCAGGTCGGAGGGGGAATTGCGCTGCGGGCTGCTGCGGGCGGCGGAGAAGATGGCATGGCATGGGCTGGGCTGGGCTGGGCTGGCTCCAGTCCGGAGCGGATAACCCGTCAGTCAGTCACTCACACTCACTCAGATCAGATAGATCCTCTAACTTACCCGCCGATGGACGGTTCAGTCCCGGCGCTTGTGTCTTTACTTGTATGGTACTTTTCAGTCAAAACAGGCGCGATGCAATCTAGAATATGGAGTATGAATGTTTGGCTTAATGTAGACTTTTGGATAGCAGCTGGAAATTAATTGACCCAGTTGCTTCAAGTTCCCCATGCATTTGGTGAATTAGTGGTTGTGATTAGAATATATATGCCGCCAGTGACTACCCTACATCCCTATTGTCATTGTTGATTGTCCCTGGTGTTACAATCCGGTTCAAGCTGTCTTGAAGTTGCAGTCTCAACACACAGCATTGCACACTCATTCACAGATCGACAATCTAACCCTGCACCGGTCCACGCACAACCCTGCCCGGACATACCCTGCCCAAGGCTTCAATCAGGGTACCGCGATAATAATAGCACATCGTTGCCATTGCCCCCCGGTAGCGCCCAGTCGCCGGCTGGGAGGGGGGGGGGCACCAAGACCACGATGCAATCATTGCGCCGGAGATACTAAGTACACCCTTGATCTCGACCTTACGTACTACAGTCGCCGGCTTGCAGGAGAGGGCTGGCTCCACTATACCCAGGAAAACCTTACCTATCGATAACACTGGTTCGTGGTCATGGTATTCCATGCTGAAAGCCGCCAGACGATTTGATCGGGGCTGCGAGGCAGCGTGCCGCGATGGCTGGGGGGGGGGGGGGCCACCACATGTTCGTGTAATGTCGGTTTAGACGCTTGTGCGACCTCCATCCGAAGCTCCCCTTGCTCGGCTTGCCAAAAGGTGGTGGGTAAAGGCTGATCTTTGGTGGCAAGGTGTATGTACTGGACTATGTGTATACAGTGCCGTGCAGATATCCACAGGAGATTGATGCAAGATGTTCCGGTCGGGGGAAATGGGTTTGTTCCCGACGACGACGGTGGAGGAAGGGATTGCTCGGGATGGAGACCGTTGAATGGACTTTTTTCGGAAGTCAGTACTGTCTGAGTACTCCATCGACGGAGGATGAGTAGATTAAAGTGGAGAGTTGATGGGTTGGGTCTTTTCCACCCCTGTCGGTGGTGCGAAAGTGTACTATGGAGCCTAGTCGGGGTGCTTTAGTGCAGTGACCGTTGATGTTGACGTTCAGTGACCCATCCAGCCTGCCTAGTAGATCCGGAATTGAGATCCCGTGAGAAGGGGAAAAAAAAGACAAAATTTGATCACCTTGCATGAAGGCTACGGTGGCTACTGTACTTCAGTACAATGTTTCTGCCTGGACTTGGTCTCTGTGACTAGTAGTTCACTGGAGTCATAGGTGCAGCAGCGTAGCGACGATTCCGAATGTAGCCGGGCATTTGTAGATGATTACAGATACAATCACATTCATTTTTACCAGAATCTTGTCTTGGAGGATGATAATCAATACGAGCAGCGCAGACCTCAACTACGGCCCAGATCGTACCTTCTAGAAGGAGTTTATTTCCCTCGGCCCCTCCATCAAAGACATTGGCTCCAACTCGACTCCGAGGTCCTCAGACTCCGGACCCA